>NC_086358.1:5847767-6077767 GCF_036324505.1 Eleginops maclovinus | reverse complement strand
GAGACAGTTATTCAAGTTTAAAAATGGGATTTAAAGTGTGTGTGTGTGTGTGTGTGTGTGTGTGTGTGTGTGTGTGTGTGTGTGTGTGTGTGTGTGTGTGTGTGTGTGTGTGTGTGTGTGTGTGTGTGTGTGTGTGTGTGTGTGTGTGTGTGTGTGTGTGTACAAACCATATTTGTACACTGACCTGATAACCTGCTCTCCTGTTGCTGTGATGAGGAGACCGTTCTCTGTCCAGACAATGTCCACATTCTGCCCGCTCTTGCTGCTCAACTTCACCTGTCAGTAAAAACATGGTCACAAACCAAACTGATCTGAAGAGAAAACTAAATGATTGAGGTTTGTATACCTTCATAAATTCCTGAGCTCCTCCCTCAGGCCCAAGTGTGTACTGTGACAGCATCATGGTCTCTGTGATCAAAGCGAGCACCTCTCGTTTCTCCAGGAAGAGCAGTTTCTTGATTGCGCCCTCCACACTGAGAAGTGTGCTTGTTTTACCACTCTCATCCACACTGTGGACTTTACCTATATTCAAGGGACACAGGGTTAAAGATTCAGATGCAACATTTCCATTCCCTTATAGCAAAAAAAGATGATATTTTGCCACGATCAGACAGGTTTGTAGAATAATAACAATATTCTGTGATGGATTATTGAAACCCTGCTGAAGTGGGTTTCACGATTTCTTTTTTTTTGTGGCTTTAAAAATACAAACTCACAGGGTTCAAAAACTGTTTTAGCATTACGACGTTGCACACCAAAAAGAAACAATCTCCTACCATCTGCAGTGCAGACGTAGAATGCGAGCCCCTCCTGTGGTCCCATCTTGAGAGGAGCTCCCTTCCAGCTGAACTTGTCCAGAGCCCTCTCATCTCCACTCACTGACGCCCGGGCCAGCATTGCCACATCGCTGCAACATGAGTTAGGACCCACAATCAGCAACAAATCATTCAGATCAAGAGAGAATAGTGATGTGACAATTCAACATTATCCAAGAAGAATAACCAACTCTGAGCTTTGCATTTACTTACTCTCCGGGTGAGGCCGGTCTGAAGATGCAGCAGGTGATAGGTTTCTTGTATTCATGCTTCACAAGATGGTTTCCTTGAAGTCTCCCTCTAGCATCTACCTTCCATACTGCAAGCACTCCAGTCTGTCATAAATAATAATAATCAATAATCACACAATCAAATGTGAAGTTTTAATAGATTCGGATGGCATCTGTGCAGGAAATGCATGTTTATAATATATTGAAATCAGGCCTACACTCACTTCATCACCAGTTACTAAGCGGCTGCCTGAGCTGCTCCACTCGAGCAGTGTGATGCAGGCTGCATGTGTGCTGGGGAGGACTGTTTGATCTCCAGAGGGGTGTGTCAGCAGCACCACCTCTCCATTCTCCCAGCCTAGTGCCAGCACTGGCTTTGTGGGATGCCAGCGCATCACTGTGGGCGGGTGAAGACGTTCTAAATGGCATTTTTCAACAAACTCTCCCTGCAAGGATGAAGAATGCAAACGTTGTCAAGTAGGCTGTAATTGATCATATTCATACACAGGGACTACAATAGGATATTACAAGGTGGTAATCTGTGTCAGTGTTCATGTGCAAAGCCCAGTGTTTACCTGCCGCAGGTAGAGGTCTACATTGCCTCCATTGGTGGAGCTGCTGGAGGCAACAGCCAGTACAGAAAGGGCCGAGTGCCAGGTCAACTGAGAGGGCACTTCACTGCCTTCAGGGGCATCAATCCGGTGGTCAAAATACACCGCCATGTCCCCTCTGCTCCTCCCTGGAAGAGAAGAGTAACAAGGGAGGGCAGGTAAAGCCTACAATATTATACATGGTTATTATTCATGGTGCATTCTTTGACTTCATGTTTTTGTATGTGTTTTGTGGCTCTATTGCGCTTTTCCAGCTACTTAGCTGACTGGCTAATTCGTGTTGTAAAAGCTGGGTAATTACTAGTTATCACTTAAAGTAACGTAACCCTCAAATACAATTACACTTTATATGTAACGGTTATCGACTTAACTTGGAATAAAACCGGAATTGCAATAGATAAACAACGCGGTACACTTTTAGCTATGGACTCGTATCATTTAGCAGCGTTATTCGACTAATGAGTAAGTTAGCTTCAGCTGCTAGCATTAGCTTAGCTAGCCAAAGTTAGCATTCCTCCCTAGCCTTCGCTATTATAGAATGAAATTCATCGATTTGTTAAATTATCGGAAGACCAACCTGACTGCCGTTTGCTTCAGGTTACAGCCGATTTGGTTGTTTAATCTCAAAACAACTTAAACAAACCGACTGTCACTTGGTGTTGTTGTATAGCCTCCCGTGTGAGCGAGAAGCGTCTCTACCAGTTGCCCCTGACAACCTCGAAGGAGTAGTTTACGGAAAACAACGAGGAAACCCGAGTCGCGGTCGAAGGTCAGTAGCAGCAGTAGTAGTAGAAGTAGAAGGAGCAGTACCACGCATCCATTGTTTGATCTCACCAAGAAATGACATTGAAGTTGTTTCCTCAGCTTCTTATATGTTTATTCGCAGTTATGCACACATTCCTACATTTGACACGTATCATTTTGTTACTTGCACTATTTTATTGCACTTTTTACTTAAATATTCATTGTAAACAACTATGCGGTAGCTATTTTGACTTTGAATTAAATGTTAAGATAAGGTATGATACAATTAACAAAATCCTTCTGTACTCAAATTAATTCACCAGTACGCCTAGTGTATAGTGTCATGAAAATGGCAAGGCAAATAAAGTAAATTGAGTAACTTGCAAAAATGTTTTTGATGTTGTAGATTTGAGATGTTTGGTATAAACTGCTGCCCAGTGAATATCAATAACACAGTAACCTCTCTACTAGCTATATCTGTATTTACTACAAAATAATTCTACTAACCAATGCAGATCTTTCAACTAAATATGCCAAGGAAATCAAGTCAAGGAACTTGAGAAAAAAAATAACTATAAACTGTTTATTTAAAAAAAACTGTCATAGTTGGGAAAATACACACATTTGTCAGAGTGAATAAGTAGTATTTCCATTATTGTTGTATGTACGTGAATATTCACAGGATGTCCTTTGAAAACAAACAACCAGAGTACCGAGACGTGCCGGTACAGGAAAGAGGTTGAAGGATATCCTCATAACTTTTATTGGTGGACAAAAACGGCATCCTATTCTCCATGCAATCATTATTTTATCTGGTTCATAAATGATACACCATGTTCATCTTAACAATACAGCGTGTGGGCATGATTTATTTATGAACAAAGAGATAAATCAACTTTGAAAAGGTCTGCTCTCTTTTTCTGCCTGTTGCCTGTGCCAGTGGTTGTTCCAGGATAGTGTCGGCAAATATCCGGAGCATCACTTCCATTGACCTCAGTCCTCTGGGTGAAGATGAGACGGCGGTACAGTGAAGCCCGCAGCGCATCAGAGACACATTCAGTGTTTTCATTGTTCATGTTGATGCTGAGATCATGACTCCATGCTCAGTGCTTGTTGGTCTTGTAGCTGTTTCTTCAGGCTCTTATCCAGCAGGACCAAACTCTGTATGGCTAGATTTCTGCAGTCTTCATCAGGGTCTCCTTCAGCCACATCTGTGAAAATTAACAAAGGGATAGTTTGGGGTAATGTGTGGTTGTATGAGGTACTTATTCATAGACAGTGAATGACCTGCAGTAGCGATGTACTGCTGTGGAGGGGGCATCATTTTAGTGTCATCTTTACCTTCCCTTGACACAGGCCTTTCAAATAGGGAACTGAATGAATTATCTTTGCTCTCTACCAGACTCCTTTCGTTAGTTTGGATTCACAAAAAAAACACACACAATAACACAAATAAACAAAAAAAACAAGCAAATATTTTGTTAAGTAAGGGGGGAAATAACAGCTATACGGTTGACAGTATTGACAGTAAGTACCTGATATGACCCCACTTTAAAAAATCCCCCCTCTAACAGCACAATAATATTATTAGCATCTTTAGCTCAAAGATAGCCTAGATGTCTCGGAATGATAATAAGAGCAAAATCATTCACATGCACATAATCCTGGCATTTTCATTGAACAAGTAACAGTCCTTTGTGGAAGGACAAACTGTGTCAATCGTCATTCAGCTGCAATGTGAAACTACCCTAACCCTCAGAGGGATAAAGGAACATCCAACTGCTGCAGGGCCGATCCCGTCATGGACGGTCCATGCAGTACAGGACATCCGTGTTCCTCTCCCATTTCCCAGAATTGCTCAGTCCAGCTGTACATGTGTGTGTGTGTGTGGGTGTGTGCATGTGTGTGTCATTGAGAGGACATCCCTTCCAGAATTACACTATGCAGGTGCAGCCTCAGACATTTGCTCATTTACAAGAATCCCTCATTTGAAGAGGCTAGTCTATTTTTAATAAATACAAACAATCTATTGCTTTATTCATGAGTAAGTTCAAAATGTAATCCACATGTAAAGACTTTGGCAGTGTTTTTGATTTACCTGCAAGCCAGGTTCTGGTCTCAAAGAGCTGCTCGTTCAGGTCCACCAGCAGGGTTTGACTGGGCATGCTCAGGAACACGGAGCAAACAGCGAAGAGGACGCCTCGTCTCACCATCCTGCAACAGACACATTTCAGTTTACAGCTCAGACTGATATGTATTATTATCTTCATTATGGTCTTTAAAAAATATGTTTCTAGGAAGAGGCTATAGCCATACAGGAAGACTAAATTATAGTGGTGTTAATAACCACAACTATCTTAACTTCCCTGAAACAATTGTGCATCATACTTACTGGTCAACATGGTAGCGCACCGCCCACACAAAGTCCAATAAAGCACGACCCATCTGTGCAGCTATCTGCAAAAAACAAAACAAAAATAGACTTATTTTAGCCTATTGTAACATTATGATGTGTCAATTCCTAATTCTGCTTTTAAAAGCTGAAATACAACTCTTTACCTAGCTATAAATCACGTTTCTGATCCCCTTTTATAATAAAATATACATATTGAAATACTTTACAGGGGTCATACCTGAAACTTAAGCACATTGAAGTTGATAAAAAGCTTTACACTGAAATGATATCATATAAAACTAAACTAAAAACTAAAAAATTACCGGTGCATTCACTGCCAGGTGCATGAAGAGGCCCAGCGTGTGGATCAACCTGCCCAGTACAAGATGGTCCCCGCCCAACAGGTCAAAGGTCACCTGAGGCCTGGCAGGAAGGCATTACACTCCGGTTTTATCGGTTGAACACACAAAACAACAAGAGTGGAGCCTTAACATTTGTCTTGAAGAAAAACACTTACTTGTCATAGTTGCTGAGAAGAGGAAAAAAGAAATGTCCGGCAACCGGGGCGTAACGGTTAGGGGTCGCCTTAGCAGGAGGTTGTGTGACACCCTTCAGCAGGAGCAAAAGGAAAATGAATATACAACTATTAAAGCTCAGGAGTACAGTTGTGGTGAACCATTGGTCCACTTCACTACCTTAGTGAGGCGTTTCGTCTTGCTTTGAATCCGCCTCTCTACCACCTGTCTCCAGTGGACAGGGTTGTCCCCGGGGTACGGAGTCAGATCAGTGCTGACAGGAACACCTACAGGCGGACTTCTCTCTGCAGTGATTGGCTTAGAAAGCTCCTGCGCTGCCAGGGCTAGGACCTGAGAGAGCAAAACAAAAACAGCTTCATGATTGCTCTCAGCAATGATCAGAACAGCTCAAATCAATCTAAAACGTTTTTTTGATGACCTATTAATAATAAACGTCCATTTCCACTCAAAAAGTAAGAAAATAATGGCATGAACCTTTCAAATATGGAAAAGTCTTTCTATATAAATGATCAAATGTAATGACTTTGGGTTTTGGACTGACATTATGAGACATTTAAAGACATCTTATAAATGTTTTCACAATTTTTTGATTTATAGACCAAACAATTGATTAATCTAGTGAATAATCAGCAGAATAAATGATAATAAAAACAAGTGATAGTTGCAGCCCTAAATCATTCATCAAGGAACACAGCCACTTTACCTCCAAGATATCGAGCCGCTGGCATAGACTGTAGTTCATGGAGTAAAACTCTGTGGTCAAATACTGAGTCACCTATCCCAGAAAGTATATATACATTCAGATACAATTTAAATGTGCATAAAATGTGCATAAAATGTGCATAAAATGTAGAAATAAAGTGCTGATCATTACAGGGATGCAGTCGGTGACCGTGAGCGCCACCATGGTCGCCTGTCTGAGACTCAGGAAGCCACGTATGCTGTATTTATTCTCCATGTGAAGAAGCACTTTGGTCAGCTGGACACTGATCTGAAAAACACGGAGACAATCATAAACCATAGAGTGAAAAGTAATCTGTAAGGAGCCATTTTTCAGAAAGATTAGTTTTATTATAAAAGATATGGGATTTGTCTTTACAGGAAGTAAATGCTCTGATTTTATATCAAAAGCAAAAGATATGTCGTTTGAAGTGTATTTTTTAATGGCATTTTCAAGGGATGAATAAAAACTAAAGCACTTTCTGTTGTGTGTAGCCTTCATACCTCTCTGGCAGCGAAGACGTTCTTCCTCACCAAACCCTCAGCCACTCTCAAACTGAGCTCCAAGCGCACCGAGTCCTCAGAGGAAATGAAAACTGGAGGGTTCAACAGATTAAAAAAAGATTACAGCTGGAAGCACATTAAATATTGAAACACAGGGTGATCTATGAGATGGGATAAATGTAATATCTGGAGCCATACTTTCCAGACAGTCTCGTAGGTAGCGTGGCGGGGACTCTTTACTCATTTCCTGATCGGCAGACATGTCGTACGGCGTGAACTCGTCGTCGCTGCACCAGGGAAAGACTTTAAGTTACCAAAACCACTTCTCACAATACATAATTAAAGTATAACAGAGAAGAGATCATATTTACCTGTCCAGGTCGGAGTCGGGGTCAGATTTTGACTTATTTTCAGATGATGCATTCTGGGTAGTTTTTTCACTGGCCTCCAGAGGAGAGGTGACTCTGCGAATGATAGACCTAGTCTTAAATACGATCTATGCCTACAGACACATAGAAAGTGAGTATGTTTAATGAGCCCTTGATTATACTTCTTATGTGAATAGAATATTAATTGTCCAAATCATTTAAAGTACGTGTGCTTGGAAGATACTTTCCTCCATTGCTTCTGTTAAAATGCTATAAAACGGACTACTCAGTTATAAAAGAAAAACTGTTCATAAAGGCTGCTTAGATTTGTATTGTCAAACGCACAGCAATTACACAAGCAGCTGTTGGAAATTAAAATCTGTGGTTCATTAAAAGTGATCTCCGTCTCCCTTCACCAATACTCATTAAATATGGTAAAAAAAAATGAAAATACACAAAAATAAAAGACATTAAAAATGCAATTTCTTTGATAGCATTACAGACTGTTGACCTTTATTTTGGATCCATTTTAAGCTGTACTTATGACCAAACGCACTGATAGAAATAGGGATAATAATGTTTGGTAGTTTTTATGTTAGTTAGATAGAATCGAGGATGAAACCCTCTTTATTAGTCACATACATGCACACAGCAGAGCACACACAGTGAAATTAGTCCTCTGCATTTAACCCATCCTAGTACTAGGAGCAGTGGGCAGCTATCGTGCAGCGCCCGGGGAGCAATGGGGAGGGGGGGATTGGAGGTGTCCGGTGCCTTGCTCAAGGGCACCACAGCAGGGCCTAGGAGGTGAACTGGGACCTCTCCAAGTAGCAGTCCACTTTCCATATTTCAAGTCTGTTGGGGACTTGAACCGGCGACCCTACGGTTCCCAGTCCAAGCCCCTACTGACTGAGCCACTGCTGCAACTCTTACACAAAACCAACACCCTCTTACTTAAAATTCCTCATCATTTTCACAATACTTCCAGTTGCTAATGTAAGCACAGGGGATTAAAGTGATCATCTGCTAGGGAGCGTAATAACATTGAACCGTATGATTGTATCACAGATATTCTGACTAAGATGCGTAACAGTTATTAGATGTGAAGTCACTTACCCGTTCTCAGGCTCAGCCTCTGGCTCCTCTCCAGAGATGGGAGTCATCATAGAAAGCAGCTCCAGGGTTTCCTCGTCCTGATCGTACTACAGCACAACACAAACTCAGACGCAGGTCCCCACGGCCTTTTAATCAAATGATTAATAATATATTTGAGGGCTTTTATCAACTGTACCTCAAACTTGAGCTTGGTTTTGTTGATGTCCATGCGGGCGCTCAGGCACTCCCCCACCACCATGCCCATGTGTCTGATCCGCACCACGCTGCTGTCCAGGTGGCTCTGCATGCCGCCCAGCATGCACTGAAGCAACTCTGAGAGACACAGCACAGAGAGCAGAGGTAAGGGGGCGCGTTTTACAATCTAAATTCATACTGTCTTATTGAGGAATGGGACAATTTGAAATAACAATTATCTTGGCTAAAATAATGCCCAATCTTATCAGAGCCATCCTGAAAAAATGCTTTAAACACTGAAATTGCACTTAAACATAGTGGATCATTTTTTTAAAACTTGCATAATTGTGCGAATTTGTCCTTTCTTGCTTAATTACACCGTTATTTTTTAAATCAGGTATGTTTTTCCCTACCATGTTAGCCAGCTAAACAGCTTTTTCAAATCACTAAAGTTAGTAAATGTATGATTCTCATCTTATTGGGAGCGATTTTTATCATAATCAGCGAAAAATCAAATGTAATCTTTGAACATATCAAAGGTAGCAGAGTGCGTGATAGAAAGGACGTGAAGCCATAACAATTGATATTTATTCTGTTGGTTTACTGAGTAATTTAAGGCCTCGAACCCTGCTTGTACCTGAGCGTAGTTCCTGCAGCTCGGCGTCTCTCAGCAGACGCACACTCAGCAGTAAGGCCTTACTGACATACAGCTGCTGCTCCAGAGGTGTGTGCTTAACTGCACTGGGGTTAGCCCAGGCCTGGGACAGAGACCGCAGCACCTGAGAGCACACACCCACACACACACACACACACGTCAGTAGGGCTGGGCGATATGGACCAAAAGTCATATCCCGATATATTTAGGTTGAATATCGATATACGATATATATCCCGATATTTTTTCCGCAAAGTGAGAGCTGTGAAATGAAATGCTCAGTCAAAGTCAAATACGAGTAGTTTCATTGAAAACTCACTATAAAATGTAAACATAAACACTGTATAACAAAGCTCCGTAAGGTGCACATTTAAATAAATAAAATATCTTAAATAAAAATAGCCTTGTTTGGAGACAAGCTGTTTTCATCTCCCAGTCTTGCATGAAGTGAACTGTCACGCTCATATAAGGCTCACACGTCCTGCTTGACCACATATCGCTGGTCAACACAAAATGGGTGAGTTAGCGAGCCGGCCTGCAGCGTTCTGTCTGACTTCACTATACATTTGCGGCAGTGCTTCTCGTGCAAAATAGTTTCGACTGGGAAGCTCGTATCTCGGGTCCAGCTTTTTAATTAGCTCTTTGACCCCGACCTGTTCCACTGTTGCAACAGGGACCATGTCTTTGGCAATGTGAAAGGACACCGCCTTTGTTATTGCACGCCACTTGTCGCTTTTCTTCTCATACGGCACACAGCGGGGAAATGAAGCTTGCAGTGAGCTTTGTTTTGGGGCTGGAGCTTTGTCGGGTTGGGGACGGCTTGTGCCTGTGGCTTCTGCAGCAGCTTCACACACTCTTCATATTGCACTTTGTGCCACGTTTTTGAGTGATGAAAAAGATTCGTAGTGCTTCCACCACTGGCTGCAATGTGCTTATGGCACTCCCTACATATAGCTTGGTTTTGTTGCTCATCTGACAATTTGTATCCGAACCATCTCCAAATGATTGAGCTACTGCTTTTTCTTTTACCAACCAAGGGGCTCTCCACCGTACGCTCTGCAGACGTTGTTGCCTTCTCCATGTATGTTGAAGAGTGCCGGAGTGTCCCTCCCCCTCCCCCCCCCTCTGTGCATGAAAGAGGAGGGGCGGAGCCGGGGCGCGTGAAGCAGTGCAGAGAGTTCCGATCAACGGCTTGCCTGAAGCAAGTATTACAGCGCAATTTTGAACTATATCGATATATGCGATATGGTCTAATTCCATATCTTATTAAAAAATATATCGATATATCTTAAATATCGATATATCGCCCAGCCCTACACGTCAGTATCATCCCAAAATATTATGTTTTGTCAATTTGGGTGCTAATTATCCTGATGCGCTCACCTGGATGAGCAGTGGCCTCCGCTCCCTGTCGGCTGAGAGGTAACCCAGGACCGTTCTCAAGACTTGAGTCTAGGAAAACAAAAAATCTTCATTAGTTAATGTTAAAGTTATAATATGAGGCTGCAAGTCATCTTCTTACCTCATACTTGTACTGTAGTAACAGCAGTTTGTGAGTGATGACAAACTGGGCCTTTTTATTGGTTATCACTAGATTCCCAACGATCCTGCCAAAGGCTTCAGGCCTGAAGAAAGGAGGTGGGAACTGGTGTCATGAAGGCAAATAGAAAACTCAACTACAGGCTATCTAAGCTGTAAGAGGTTTAACTGTGTATGACCGTCTCTTGTCCACGTTACCCGCTGACGGCCTGCACCAGCCCAGTGAGCACGCTCTCCATCCATCGCTGAGGAACGTTCTGGAGCAGCTTCCAGCAAACCCTCTGCCACACCATGTCAGAGCGCGTGCACACAGACAGCCGGGGCGCCATCACTGCAAACACAGGACCTGGAGGTAGGAAATAAAAATGCAACAGGTAGATACATCTTAGTCTGTGTCTCAAAAAACAATTCTAATTATTTCCTAGAGCGAGTGAAAGGAAAATTCAGTTTTATGGATGAAAGTCATGCCTATCAGACGTAATCAGTATTCTCTAGAACAACTCAAAGCTTTTGGTTTCATAAAACAAACACTATGACATTAACAGATAAACCAATAACCACAAATCAATGCAGTTTAGTTTCAGTTTAATGTACAGTAAACTCACCACTATGGCCCTGGATACACACTTTTCCAAGTGTCTGAGACACGAAAGTCAGGGAGCAGTCTGTGCCATCTGTTCCAAATAAAAATCAGAAAACAGTAATGATGACAAATTATCATTTTGATATCCTACAAATAAATCTTTGACATAAGCCCATCAAATTCTGGCATTATATTAAGATGATCCTTCACCTCTGAGTGCTTGGCAGGTCCTCTCCAGCGCGGTGAGCATCTCTGAGGCGAGCAGAGTGTAGTACTGCTGAGGGCAGAAGCAGTGCTTGTTCTTCAGATGTAACCGGTTGGCGGTGAGGTCTGGCAGCGCCACAATACGAGCCAGCAGAGTCTCCCTGAGCTGGGGGGAGTCAGAGGGAGCCGTCAGCAGACAGTAGGACCAGAGCAGCGCAGCGAGGCGGCCGCTCTGAAGGAACTGCTCAGTGACGCTGATCAACAGATCCAGGCTAGTGCTGGCTCTGTGGAAAGAGACAATGAAGAGAAGTGAAGACCTGTGTATAAAAACTATGCATGTAGATAACTCACAGATATACATTATTCATAATTTTAAAAGTATTTACAAGTTTGATTGCACATACATAGCTAGAACCCTTTTCCCCCACGAGCTGGGATGTAAAACCAAGTGAAATAGGAAATTTCAATGTCATGTTTTTTTTAAATAATGGTGAATATGTAAATAAAGCTAGCAGACCTTTAAGGTTCAGAGAGAAGCAGTACCTTAATGAAGCATTGACAGAATTCTGATTCTGAAGAATAGTCTTTTTACTATTAGAGAAGAACACCACCCACCTCAGCTCAGATATTCCCTCCATCAGCACCAGCAGGGCTTGCTCGGGGGGGCCTCTGAGGAACAGGCCGTCCCACAGTTCAGTGCGCTGGGCGGCTGAGAGGCCGGGCAGCCAGTCCGCCTGGATGTTGCTGACGAGGAACTGAAGGGTGCGGGTAAAGTGAGCCCTCCTGAACTCTGCTCTCTGATCCGAGCTGCTTCTGCTCTCTGCTCCTTCATCCAGGAAAGAGTGCAAGGTTTGAAGAGAGCTGATAATGTCTTCGGTTTCTGTGGATGTAGAGAGGGTTCGGAAACACTGGGCCACGGCTACACGAACCTCAGTGTCTGGGGCAAGGGGCTCCATCTTTGAAATGCTGAGCTGGTTTTACCTGCAAAACAAAAACATGACAAATATAATAACAGATATTACCACGACATATATGAAACTAACACACAACAATGCACCGTTTTAGGTTGATAATAACCATGAGTCTATTTTACGATGTTGGGTTTTCAGCCTTAACTGGTATTTATAAGAAAAAGGTTAATTGTTTTTTTTACGTGAACTCTTCCGTTAACGTTACCTCTGTAGTTAACAGTCAATAAGCGTAAATTAGCTCATTTAAATTCATCCTTATGGCCTTAATTAAATATATGTGTCGACATAAATAGGTAAACACACAACAAATAACGTTAGAGCTGAATGAATATTAGCTTCAACAGTTTTTATGTCAAAATGTATACGTACCTGCGCATTTCTATTTACCAAACTACAACATATTAATTCATATTATATGGTGGATATGATTTAAAGTCTATTTGAAATTAAAATGTTTATTTTTTAGGTTTAATTTGCGGTTTCTACTCTCAGTTAAACATGAGCGTCCCACCGTGTTCGCTCTGTGTGCTCCATCAAAATATGTCCGAGGTGAGCAGGAAGGAGAGGAGAGGTTCCGGGGAGAGTCCGACCCGTGAGGCATTCAAGAAAGCAACGGTTTTTATAACGCTAAAAGAGTGCTTTAAAATCACGTTATACATAGAGTAAGGAAACGCATTAGGAGACTGTATACAATTATACATACAAATATTGAAGAATAACAAGATATGGATCGAAGATACAGTAAATAATCCCCTTAGATTGAACAGGTAATTTCAGCATCTGAAATAAAGGTTTCAGCTTCTCATAACAGTCTTATGAGTGGAAGACAAATTACAAAAGTTAAAACTGTTAATTGATGAGCAACATTATTACAAGGTCCAAGCAGTACATGTCTACAACCAGCAGGTGGCGCATATAGGTTGGAGGCTGGAGGGACCTATGGAGCTTGAACATGAATGGTGAAATAATAAATATGGCCGAAAATGGTCAAAGACAGCAGAAAATAAAGGTTTTGCATTTATTTAGGTTTATATGGAAGTGAATATGCTTATACTATATCTAATACTTTGAAATACCGTCCTGATAAATTGATTACATACTAATCCTAAAAAAGGAAAATGGCTCAAGCATTACTTTTGATTAATTGTGAGGTACTACAATGAAACTACCATGTAAATAATAATAATGCTGAAGAGAGATCTATGATTAAGCGTTAAAATGCAAGAAAAGTATAAATAAGAAAATGAAGTTAAAGGGTACGGTATACTTAAATTAATACAGTATTTATTCTAGAGTAAATCAGAGTTGCACAGTTTCATTATTGCACACAAAATATTTACTGTTGAGTTAAATGAAGTGTTAATAGTATGTTTGTTCAGATCAAACCTCTATTGTGCTGCCAGTATCTGTACAGTACATGCAAACACACAGTCTGAAATGAGGCAACAAACACGGTTTCATTTTTATTCCATTTATTTTTCTAATCTTACTTTCACTGCTTACCTTTAAATTGTTCTCTTTTTTACAATGACTGAAATTATACTTCCCCAGTAACAATTAGGATTAGATCATTTGGGGATATTCGAAAATAATATACAGCTGTAACCAATACTGTTATAATTTATACATTTATCTTTGAAAATAGGAATAAATTTAACTTTTACAATTTCTCTTTTCTACAATATTCTCTTTTGAATCTTCCCATGTCGCATAATGGCAAGCCATGCACTACTCCAGTAGTGATGTTTGTGCCTTGAGCAGACTTTCTTTGGACACTGGAAGTGAGCGTGAGAGAGATAGAGAGAAAAAGTTCACCAAAAAAAATGACGATTCATATTTACAGTTTAGGTTTTCATCATAATTTAACAGACTGAGAGTCACATGGTCAGTGCTTTCCCCAGGGCTCATTGTCAGGTTAGTTTAGAGGCAGAGTTTGAGACACAGAGGCACAGTGTTTAGACTAGAAGGCCAGTTTTTCTTTCTTTTCAGAGTGTGTTACTTTATTAGAACAGTTACCGAAAGATCACGGACCCCGATGGATAAAATAATCAAGTTAACGTTGAACCTGTCTTTGGTCATTCGGAGAAAATTTGGTGGTTAAAGTGCAGTCACCTTCAGCTCTGCTCAAAGGGAATGTTTTGTCAGCTCTGTGTTTACTTATTCTGTTGCCTCAAACTATCTGTCAGACACTAAAATAAGAAGCAGGGAGAGAAATTAGTGAAGCATCACCTGCTGCGAAATGTCTTCCCAAAGAAGGAATAATTACCATAAATACTGAGTTTGAATTCAATCTGTTGGGGCAAATCCGGTCTCACTGTGAAGCTTTAGGCCTCACACTTTAAAAACAAAGGGTCTGATTCAGAGATAGATAATACAAATCTGTGTTTCCATGCAGGACCTGACTCCATCCGGGAAGACAACAGTAGAAACTGCAGACGTCTGAGATCACAACCCTGAGGAGATCGCGGCAACGTCCGCGTTATGGAAGAGCGCCGCGACCTCGACCACTCTGCGCTTTTAGCACACGAACGCTTTCTCTAAATCCAGTAAATTTCTCCCACAGATTCATTCACCATGAACCACATCTCTCCCCTTGTGAGTTCAAAGAAAAAAAGTTGTACAAAGATATATATTCAGCGGAACAGATCACAGAGTGCGAGTTGGTGTCGAATGATGAATAAATATCTGCATGTGATTTCAAAACGAGAAGGGAAAAAAAAAAAGAGATACTGTACACGCTACATGCTAGAGAAGAATACAGGCAGCTGTCTCTCAGCATAAGACAAGAAGACGAAGAAATGTTCTTTTCTTCCCACTATAAAAATACCTAGAATCTAGAATGAGTGTAGAAAACTTTACATGTACAAGTCATTTACATCCAAGGCCATTTTTCCATGGAGGGGCAGGTGAAGTACAGCGGTGAGCGGTGAGAAAATAGTTACACTTCTTCTTAGCATATCGGTGAAGAATGCCATGCCGTTTGGACACAAAACATCACCCGGCTTCCTTTTAACCAGAAATCCTTCAAGATGTCTGTCCAATAATCAATGGCTGCGTAGTACCGATAAGCACGGCATCAGTCCAGAATCAATCCGTCCGTATTTGAAAAGGCAGATGTCGCTCCGGCAGAGCATGTTTGTTCCACCTGCCCTCCACCAAAGTCCACTTCTTGCCAAGCGTTATTGCTACCAAAGTCTCCCGTGTCTCTCCAGGTCTGAATACCGATATAACTGACCAAAAAAACAGCAGAAAACAAAGCTCCTCTGAACTGTTGACGGCTGAAAAAAGTAAAATATGTAACTGGAATGAAACCTTTTAACACATGGCTGCGAAATAGTATTCTTGAATGGATTTGATATGACATGGGTTTCACTATCATACAGTCTTGATCCCTTCACAATAGACATTTCTTTTTGATAGACATCAACAAAACAATAATGAAATCAAAACAAAACTTAGTGCAAAGTACAACCCTTTGATTATTCACACACAACTTGTCGAATGTCAGAATTTTTCAGTCTTCTACAACTTCTTTTTTTTTACTGACATTTAATCGCTTGTGCAGCAAAAGATTAAGGTTGGTTACCTGGATTAACTTGCTCCCCATTACTTTCACTCAGCAAGAGCACACTGGGGTCAGGTGGGCTGTACTAAAAACAAACAAACCAAGAACTACAAGTCCCACAATCACTCGTCAGTTTCCCTTCATGCGTCGTTCAAGTGTTTACGTGTGTCAGTATTAGCAGGTTATATTTGTCAGTTACAGTACCCATTCACTTAGTGAGTTATTGAATATGTGTGCCAGAGGGAGTGATGGGAAATGTAGTTTTTGTTTTCTCATGTTTCCAGCCCACCTGAGCTCCGGGACCCTGTTTCATCGTAAAACAACAAAATGAAGCAAATTATAAAAACAACCCAGTTCCTTCATGTAGTGTCCCTTAGCTTTTTCAAAACCTTTAAGTAACACTGCGCAAAAAATAGTCAAACACCTCACACACGCACACACACACACGCACACACACACACACACACACACACACACAAAGAACCCTCAGGGCATTTCTAATCCTCGAGGCCTAGAAACGTCCCTCACTTGGGTCCAATGGAAAGGACAGTTAGAGGACAGAGTTAAGGGAGCACCGCAAGCTTAGCAAAGACAAATCAAAAGAGGAACTGCTGCTCCGATCTCCGCGCCCAGCTTCATAGGCTTTCTCTCTCGTGAACAAAACACACTTCAGCTCGGTTCAGGAGATCGAAGAACTACAACCATCTCAGCAAACACTTCACTGACTGAACTGAGGCATGTGATGATGAACACTCGGATCACCTCTCGTTTAAGGCCCTTGGGTACTGTGGATTTGTCTGATTTTTGTTTTAGCTCAAATCAAACATTGACACTTTGTTGAATTTGGGGAAGCTTCTCTACTTTTGAACAGAAAGACTCGGGTCCCTCTTGCCAAATACATGGAGGTCACCAGAACCCAAGTGTATTCAGGAGGGGCTAACACACACACACACACACACACACACTCACACACTCACAAATAAGCACAGACTTAAGGGATATGGAACTGAAAACTGCTTGATTTTCACCGACAGACTTCTTAGAAATCTTAGATCCTTCTCTTTAAGGGTGGTGAGGTGGGGGGGGGGGGGGGGGGGGGGGGGGGGGGAGTGAGTTGAGTGCGTCATTGTTTTTCTACCAGAACGATATTTTTTACATCCTCTCTTGGTAGTTTTCTTTAAGTCTCCGGTTATTTTTGACAGCCTGAGGAGTCTCTGTGCGTCTGGCTGAGTCTATTTGACCTCGAGGATGGAGGGGTTGCACTCCATGATGGCCACGATGATTTTGTCGATGTAGTCCTGGAGCCTGTAGTTGATATCTTCCTGTTTGTGGACCGCCTCCATCAACTAGAAACAGAGAGGCAGGAGTCAGTGGAGATGAAAGTGATAACACGGAATAACACTGCCCAAATCAAGGTCATTTATTCAAGTACTGACCTATTTTGACATAAAATCTAATATATTTTTTCCATTGCTACTTACACTCTTATATCACTACACTTAAATACTGAATGCTACTCCAAAGGTGAACCAACAAGGAATATCTTTAACATCTTCCTTCCTGTTCTCTGAAACCCACCTCTACACGGGACACGTTGTTGATCTCAGCTGCCAGGGAGTCGGAGAAGGACGCCGACATCAGGTTCTTGGCCCCCTGGATGCTGAGGTTGATGATCTGTCCGTTTAGCTCGTCGTTCTGCTCCTTCAGGCTGCGGTTGTCCTGGAGAGGATAACACCAATGGAACACATCATTAAAACAGTATGTCCTGAGTCATTTTCCCGTATCAAAACAGTCCGGTTTAAGTGATCGAATGAGAACAACATGGATACTCAGGGTCCCTCGGAATGAGCGGTCTACCTGTTTGAGTCGTTTGATCTCCTGCTCCAGCTCGGCCTCGCGGGTGCGGGTCTGATACTCCTGCAGCCCGGCGCCAGGGGTGTATCCCCTCTTTGCTTCGGCCTCCAGTTTGTAGAGCTGTAGATGCTCCAGCTGCTTACGCAAGTCTTCAATCAGCTGAGGTACAGACAAATCGAGACACATCAGTTCAAAGTTCAAATAGTTTGCTAAATTGCCAGTAGAAGCAAAACGAGGCTGTGAAAATCGACTTGTAATTTGATTTTCATATTTGTTTAATGTCTCTGACACCCTGTGAAGTCTCACTTAGCCACATTGTAAACAACTGACTTCTCTGAACTAGAAGCTTAAAATAAAACAGGTGTGAGATATACCAACATATTTGGTGTTGCAGGAGAAACAGCTAAATGTAGTAGGAGGGTGTCTAGTCCTCTTTTCCCAGCTATTCTGTGAGCTGTGCAAAAATGCTAACTTATTCCAAGGTTTAAGGACACTATACTGCAGAACTGTGTTTACGGTTTGTTTTGTGCACAGAGGAAGCTGTCCCACCTCCTGCGTGTTCTCCTTCTCCTTCTGGCTCTGGTGGCGCTCGTGGCTCAGCTTGTCAGCCATCTTCCTCCGGGACTCCGTCTCCTCCTGCAGCCGGTCGGACAGAGCCTCTGACTCATCCTGCAGCTTCCTCTTCTCCTGGGAAACACAAAAACAAAAATAACCGTGAGGGTGACGAGGAGCGTCCAGACGGATGACGAATGGAACGAGAAAGGCAAAAACAACCAGGGGATGAGATATTGTTTCCCTCACCTCTTCTAGTCTCTCGATGTTCGCTCGGAGGCAAGGAACACACGACCTCAGCTCGCTGTTCTCCTCGTCCAGCTGCTGCAGCCTGAGACACACACACAAACACACAGATCATCATCAGAGACCAACAGCATAACAACAGAAATATCAACTGAAGCTGTTTGTAAACAACCCTAAACCACAGGGACGTTTCTTATAGCAGATTATAGCCAGCAGGTGGCACTGTAGAGCCATGTTTCCTCCAACAGAAAACAAGCAAACCAATGGTGTTACATGATCAAATCTGTTTTTTATTCGCCATTAAAGCTTTACTTCTCTGGTTTAAACCAAAAATACTTTTCAAAAAGCTGTAAGGACACAACATCTTCATGTACGTAAACCTGTGTTTCTCCTCCGCTCACCTGGCCTGCAGGTTCTCCAGCTCCAGTCCTCTTTCCCTCTCAAGCTTGATGATCGCCTCCTTGTGACGCCGGGTCTCCTGCTGTACCTGCTCGTCTGCGTACACCTCCTGCTCCTTCAGCTGCTCCTCCAAAGCGTTGGCCCGGTGCACCAGGTGGAGGTTCTCCTGTCGCAGCCGTGTGTGCTGCTCCCCCGAAGCCTCCGACTCCTTTTCCAGCTCCGCCACTCGACGCTCCAGGAGCAACACCTGGGAAAAATAAAAGGAGTGTGTGTTTAAAGGGGTCTTATTATGCAAATGTTCTGGTTCATATTTGTATTTTGTGCCTCTACCGTGACACGTTTCCATGCTTTAATGTTCCTCGTCAGCTCACCTTGTCTGTGATGTCGTTATCCGCCAGCTCCAGGATGTCCCGCGTCAGGTCGCTCACGGTGTCCAGAGTCATCGAGCTGTTTTGGAGAAGATGTCTGCACGAGGACACGGGTGAAAAACATAAATCCCAGAGAGCCAGTTCACATTTCATACACTGCTCTGTTTCAGTGTGCCAAAACATAACGATCTATTACAGTGATTGTAGAAATATGAACTACTGAAATTAGAGCAGGCATTTGGCTTACCTTGCTACTTTCTTGCTGGACAGCCTCTTGCCAGCGCTGGACGGGGGAAACAGAACAACAGGAAAAATGGTCAGGAAGAGAATAAACGATAAAGGAAAGAGACACCATCTCCTGGCATCCAACCCCCCCGACCCTCTGCTATCCCCGCAGACAAAACAAGGGCATGATGATGAGGATCTTTACTTAGAAATCACTCGTTTCACAGCAACGCCACACAAACACAGCAACATGTATTAACAACGTCTATCAGGATCACTTTTGACCTGTGACAGCAGCACAGAAACTTAGAACAAACCTGGTTGAATAGATTTTTAGAAAGGAAATTCTTAAGTTCTGAATCATGCCATTAAGTGGCTGAACCAACCAATAGGATTTCAGTATTAGTGAGTTTCTGTAATGCAGCTACTGGTCAGTAATCCTGGATCAGCTGTTTCTATAAAAACAGGTTATTTGAAAAGCCTTGCTCCACTTCCTGCAGTCATTCTGCAACGCAAATGAAGCTTTGATGACGTGATATGGAGAGCAGAACATACCGAAACAGACGGCACTCACCTGAGGTCATTGTTTTATGCAAATACATTTATATGCTTGCTTTGAGATGAGCCACATGTTTATAATGCATGAGAGACAAACCAAAATAGTAACAATGGGCTACCATGATCCCAAAAAATGAACGACTGAAGAAGAGGTTTTCCATCATTAAACACTGAATGTTCACACACTGCAACTCACACAACAAGAGGGCGCAGATGAGAGAACACGGGGAACAGTGTGTGTGAAAAGCACAATCCGTAACATAACACACGCCATGTTGTCGCAGCATGCACACACGATGAGAACATGCATGACACTGCGACTAATCATCACCGCAAACACATTCACAGGGCCTGCAGTCGGCGTGGGTCGTGAATGACCGGTTACCTAGTCATCTCTAGGAAATTGAGGCGAGTGGAGAGGTCCTCCAGACGGCTTATTTGTTTGTGACACTGGCTACAGAAAAAGTCCAGCGCCTCCTCCCTGAGGAAGCTCTGAAAGCAGTCAGGTAAGGGAGCGGGTGCGCTGGAAAGAGGAAACAAGGGGAGGAGGAAGTGGTGAGTGACGGACAGTGACAGGAACACCTTTGAGGGGGTGCAGGAGAATTTAAAGGAGTAAAGTGGGAGGGAGAGGTGAAACAGACCGCAGTGTTGTTTTTGTGAAAGGAGACAAAACGTTATCAGAGGAGGAATGTGTTTTGCCCTCTCTGTGTTATGTTCATTCTCTTCACTTCGACCTTGGCATGTTTGCAGACTGCTTAGGAAACCTACAGAATGGTTACAATTAAGCTAACAACTTAATCTCTCCAGCAAGCAAAAGGCAACACGCAACCGATTATTTCATTGTTCCGGAGAACGCGGCCTCTCCTCGCATCACCTCCGCCAGCTGATGGTGCCGCTCAGGCAGCGAGGGAGGCATTCATTATGCAACACGCTGGCACGGCTTCCTGTTTATGTAGGCAGGAAAAACGTGGCGGGGCAGCCTCTCTAAGTGTTTGCCACTTGATGGTCATTCTGTTGTTCCCTGACAGCGTGAAGGATGACTTTGTTGCTCACAGCCATTCCTGTGGATGAGAAGTCAAAGCGATCTGATATGTAGATAGATACGTGTGGGTGTGTGTGTGTGTGTGTGTGTGTGTGTAGGCAGCCCCGCTACATGCGCCATCGGTGAGCACGATTTGCCCAAAGTACAGTGACGCATTGTAGTGGGTGTAGTTTGTGGGAAGCATGATTTTTTTATTTAGCCTAACCACCAACAACGTGGACGCCATGTGATCGTCCACATGCAGTATGTAATTCACTCGTGACATGTATCGATCTATCATTTAGAGTATTTAACTATCAATTAGGGTAAAAAATATGCAATAAATTACCTCAACAGGTTCAAAAATCCATTAACGCTATGTTGTACCTTTAATATGAATTACCTTTACTAATTAATCTCCTTGTACTTACTTTTCTTTATATAAATTAACATAACAATTGTAATTATATGTCTAATCTTAATAGCAGTTATATTTAATAATGAACACGAACTATAAAATATAATAATTATTTTTGTATATACTTTTTTAAACATTTATTTATATTTTATATACGAAAAAGTAGTTTTGCATTACTGTGCTAAAATGTAAACGATTATACCAAAGCAAATGTATTTCCATATTGTCGAAGAGCTACAAAAACGACGGCTAAGAGCATTAAGAGTTTCCCGGTATGGCAGATCACGGAAATATCACCCAAGAGAGAATGACTCATTGCGTAGCTTTTAGTCTCTGGTGAAAAACGAGGAGATTTGGAAAAAGATGACTGGGGAAAGTCGACAAGAGGGGCTTCAACGCTAAAGACCATAGAGAGGAGTGTGTGTGTAGAACTGCGGCTGTATTTTTCAGACACTGTACTGCAGCCCGGCGGCACGGCTCGTTAGATATTCCCCATGGTCTCTGAACCCAGCCCAACAAAAACATCCCCCTCCTGTCCGTCCATCATGTCTTGTTCGCCCTGAAGTAAACCGTGTAAAACATTTAGTCAGACTGCTCAGGATCGCACAACAAGGGCGAATAAACGGAGGCACAGTTGTTATAACATTGCGTTATAACAGTGAGAGTAATCCCGATGGAATGAACTTTGTATACACTTCATTTATCTTCGCCCTTCATGAGAAAAGGAGCCAGATAAGCAAGTTTCCAGATAGCTCTAATCAACATTTGTCCTCAGTGTCTTTGTTCAAAACAGAAACGTTTTCTCCAAATAACGTAAACAAGGACATTTAAAGCGGGACGACTCAGCTGAGCATGTAACACCTCGTGTCAGGCAGGGTTGGGTAAAAGAAAGCTGAAATGATATTCCGTTAAATAATGCTGTCAACACTTCAAAATGCAATGCTCCAGACTGCGCCTAAATTGTTCCACACGCAATTTAGTTTTGGGGAGTTCCAAGTAAATATGTCTCTGTAATTATCATTGGGGACCCTGTCCTATTCAGCACTCCCTCTATTCCATCACCGCCTCCAAAATCTCAGAAGTCAACTTCATGGGTGAGCAAGTTTCAAGCACGTAGGGAGGGCCGTGCTCACTTCATAGCCACTGTTCTTTTATTTCACAGCTTTTTATTGGTTTTATGTCCTATATATATTCAGGTTGCATTGTAGAGGAGCCTGGAAGTGAAGTTTTTCATTGCCATATCTACACTGTAGCTACTGTACATATGACAATAAAGCCTTGAATCTTGAATATATCCTGCAAGACCCAATGTGTGCCACTGAGAAGAAAATCTCCCTTGTGAGGATGCTTCTCCGTTCACGTGCAAATGTATCACTTGTAACGAGCCTGGTTTTTTTTAGCGTGGGTCTTGAGAACGGTTAAACAACATATGCATGTAGTTAAAGCTTTCAGAAATAATGCATTTGCCGTTTAAGTGGTATATGGCTAATTAAAAAATACCAAAAATGTAACGCATTCAAGGATTCTCTTTTTACTATTTGTAAGCAGTTGTGGACAATTTAAAGTCAAAAAAGTGAACAGATTAAAATCACCTTCTTGCACAGCCGTACATCTTCAATAACTTCTATTTTAAGTCACTTCATACAGCAGAAGTCTGTAAAATGTACGCTTCGGTGTCCATGTTTAAGAAATATATAAACAGTCTATGGCTAATTTTTTTAAACGGCAAAATGAGGAGAAAGAGTAAAAGGCAACCAGACAGTCCTGTCTCAGACTCCACTGATGATAGAGCGACTGTCATTGATTAATACCAAACTGCACCAAAACAAAAAGGACCAAATCATGTGCTTTTGCGACCAACTGACAGTCACCAGTGCCACCTGTGAAGATATTAGACTGAGACCTCATTTAAGAAAGTTGAAACATGTCCGTAAAGAGGTGATTTGGTTTGGTTGTGTTGATCATACCTGGGAGAGAGCAGTGAGGAGCCATTGTTTTGCTCGGGTGTCTTCACGAGAGGGGAGACTTCCTCCCCCTCCCTCGCCTCCACGCTGCTCTCCAGTAACTCCGAGGTGTTACTTTCCCCAAAGTCCTCGAAGTGCTCCTCCTCTCCCCCGATGACCGACACCAGCGAGTGGCTGTGCAGCTCCGAGTTCAGGGAAAACCTGAGCGGGCACAGAAGAAAGGATTACTCTGTGTGTGTGTGTGTGTGTGTGTGTGTGTGTGTGTGTGTGTGTGTGTGTGTGTGTGTGAGATCCGATGTATACACAACAACGGCATGGTTAAGTTTAGGCCGTGGCCAAAAATAGAGGGAAGATGGTCAAGTTTAGACGGGATAAAAATGGGCGTCTGACTGGAGGATATAAACAGCCACAGACATCCATTAGCCCAGACAAACCAGGCCCGTCTTTTGTGTTCATTCAAAGAAAAAATACTCGAGCGATAGTACACCTAAAGGAAGTTGTGTGTGTTGGACCCATATGTCTGGATATAACTAGAGCTTTCAGTAAATCTCAAACAAGTAAATTAATCTTCCCCAGAAAGAGCGGCAATCAGAGGTTCGTCGATCACTTGTCTTCAAAGTTAATCTGTTGATTCACATTAATCCCAAAGTCTGCTTCGGTTGAAACAAAATCTCTCCCGAGCTGGGAATGCAAAACCACAAGGGAACAAAGTTAGCCATGTGAGAGGAACATACGGGGAGTTTAATGTGAGTCTGGCTTAAGAGATTTTATTAACAGCGCTGATAAAAGAAGGTTGTAACTTCGGCTTAAATCACTGAGGAAAACTCAGGATCTGGAAGACTTTGCCTGGAATCGTGAGGTTTCTGTTAATAAAGTCCTTTGTTTTTCGTTTGACAGGAAAGCTGGAAAGATGGCTTTTCCTGTTGTCTATCAGGATACGTTAGATGTCTTAAGCAAACACAGGACGAGGATGTCTGAATCAGCAGAAAAGCTTGCCCTTTCAGATCCTTTTCATTGTTTACAAGAGCAACAACTGGTCGACTCAAAGCTAAAACTTTCATTTACAGAGTGAAAAACTGAAAACCATACACAAAAAGAACAAGTCAGACTCTGATAAAGAATATTTTCATCCTAAGACGCTTCAGTTTCAGCCGCAGCAGCGTCACCTGCAAACACTGAGCTCCACTAGGAAAGAGTAACAGAACCAACTTTGGAGACTTACCCTTCATCCGGGCTCTTACTACATGGCCCCATATTGAGGTCCCTTGCACAGGGGGACGGCGGGGACAGCGAAGGCATTTTTAAAGGCCCTCCGCTGCTCTGGCGTGAAAGCCGTGGAGCAACTGGAGTCAAAACCCCCGACAACCAGAGTGGAATTCTGAAGTTTCACAGGCTACACCGATTTATAACAAAACCACGACTCTCCAGCTTTGAGCAAGCAAAAACAAACAAAAAAAGGGTCTGCTTTTGTAAAACGGCTAAGTCGGTGTTCCCTAATGAGCTGCCAATCAGTGCCACATGACTGCATCGTCTGTGCCACCCAGGGGAGGCGGTACCGGGGAGGGTTGACCGCGAGTGGGTTAATCTGATTTTAGGCTAAGCAACAGCCAACAGACAGTCCTGCTGACCTTCTAAGGGCCAAATGTGTGTGGGGACACGGGTAGGATAGGAGGGTGGGGGAGGTTAATCCTGTTACAGTCTTAATCCCCCAGTCCAGTGCATACAGTATAATCCAAAGCTAGAGCGAGCAAGGCTAACACATGGCAAAAAATCAAGTTTACTTATTGATCATTTTGTTGCATTGTCTAGCTATAAAAAGCACGTGGTTTGCAACTCGCAAAACACTGTAAAAAAAACAGAAGGTTTGTGCATGGAAAAAAAGCCCAGATTTTTTAAAAGGCTTTCTCCATTGACAGGGACGTGAGTCAGCAATGAGTCGCCACTTTTTTGGTACACAAAAAGCTTGCATAAATGAGAGAATATAAAAAAGGTCACTGGGTCACACAGTAAGCAGAGGCGATGGAGAGAATGAGATCCAGGGCCACAGAGAGAGGGAGAGAAAAAAGGCAAAACAACAGAAGAAAAAAAAAAAGAGCCGACTCATCACTTCCTGGGATTCAAGGCTCAATCATGGAATAGGAAGTCCAAACACATCCCTGTCAGGGGGAACACTTAGGAGCCGTCATCAAGCCGGACAGACGGGTCACCGAGTCAGCAGATAGCGGCCTCCGCGCTCTGCACTTCCTCACTCGTGATGGCCCCCTAACACTACGTCAACACGGATCTTCAAAACACATCATCTACTCATCCTAATTTTCTGATGCAAACAATGGCTCACAGAAGCATCGTTTATTTCTGTGTTGCTACTCTATTATTCCAGCTATTTATTAATAGACAGAAGTCTCATGACACAGGCAGCAGGGATATTAGCAAGAGATTTGAAATGCAGTTGAAGACGGTAAAGAGGGTAACCAGTAGTATTTTTACTCCTTTTGGTGAACAGTGCTGGTGTTGAGGCAGGCAGGGATAACTGGGGACTTTCAGGTACACAAAGATAATAATATAAGCCTCCACAAATAATATCAGAATCTTTGTGTGACTGCACAGATTTCAGAGAGGATGAGCAGATCTCGTCACAAGTGATGATCCTCTTTTCTGTTTTCAAGGTCTTTGGCGCTCACACTGTGCTCATTTCAAGTTATCTCTGAATAGGCTGTTCCCTGTTCTGACAGAAAACATCAACAGTCCCCGCGGATGATGTTGCCTCGAACTTTCCCTGACAATACATTGTAAAAACAAGAGACGCTGCAAGTAAATGGATGAAAGCAAGAAGAAGAGGAACATAGATTCTGTATGATTGAGATTCTACCCAAGGTTTGATCTGTCAGTCTGTTGGACCAAACAGAGCCAAGGTGATCCAGGCTAAGGTGGGAAAACCCTCACAAACAACAAGATGTGTGTGAAGTTCAGTGCAGGGCAAGAGAGTTAGCTGGAGATTTGACACACATTCACGATAAAGTTCCGTACCCAGCGGTGATTACGCACGGCATTATGACGTTGATGTCATGACAAGGGGATTAAAAAAATGTTTGCTGAAGTCATTCGGGGACGCAACTCGCCTTCACAAAGCAGCGGCTGTATATATGCATCCAGAGATACGAGGAGAAACACACTGGCAGCGGTGTGAATGGCCGAAAACGTTTCTACCGACCTATTTCCGCTGTCTTCCGGGTCGTGCAGCGTGGCCTCGATGCCGCTGTCCGTCTCCACTTCCTCGTGCATCTCGGGGGGCACCAGGGCCCCCGTGTCCTCATCGGTGAAGGTCTCACACTCGCTGTAAGTGCTCTCGGAGCCCAGGTACGCGCTGTCCGTCACCTCATTTTGCTGCAGAACAAAGAACACATTACAGTGTGGGCATCAAGCAGTAAACAGGCAATACCCCACTGAATGGACTATTTCTCCATGGTAACAACAGGGCATTAAAAGAGAGAAAACATGGTGATAGAAATCCTCGCTTCACTGCAGCAATATAGCAGATAAACAATTAGAGCTGTCATCATCATTATGATGATAAACAAGCTGAGTAATTACTCCTGCTTCTGGCTTTTAAATTTCATCAGGTGTATTTCAAAGCAGGTTTAGTTGCGATCCTGTGAAGCGAAAGGCAGATAGTACACCTATTGGTTTTTAAAGTGTAATAAAAACAGCCATTTCAAAGATGGTCTGTTTTGAATGTTCAGGTCTAGTCAGGTATCGACGCCAATTACGCCCCAACGAATCACAGAGCGTGATCACACTTCAGGGACGCTCTGCTGTGATTCAGATGGCTGTTCCAAGCAGAAAGAAACCTGCTGCATTAAGCAACAAGTTCAAACTAAATGAGTAAGCAACAAACACCAAATGCTACACTGCGGCATGCCAGACAGAACATCTGAAGCTGTTGGGAACAACACTTCATCAGGTATCAGAGGTGTGAAGCAGCAATAAAGCAGAGACAGGTGAGTCATGTTAGCGAAACATAACGTACCATTATAAACGCAGCGTTGGGAGAAGCAGGGCCCAGGGGGCTATCCACCATGCCCAGAATCATTCTCTCAAAGAAAGACGAGCCAGCCTGCCATGAGAGCTAATAACTACTAATGCTTCTTCACTCTCAGAGGGAGAGAGAGGGAAAAAATTGGAAAATACTGCAACACCTCGTTCAGCCTCACTGGGTGGTCAGAGGGGAGGAGACAGAGGCAAAGTCCAAAGAGTGGCAGAAGTCAGCTGTAATGCTCAACCGGACGACTTTCTACGCTTTGAAAACGACAAACGATCAGCTGAATAATGTGTTCTGGCTCCTGTGAGCTCCACTTCCTGGCCTAGTGTGACAGTGTAAATCATTAAGCCATGTTCTATAATGTACACGGTTAAAAGAGGGAGAGATATCACAACAACCAGAGTCATAACTGTCTGACTGTGAGCCAATAGAAAAATTAACAAGCAGAGTAGGTAAATAACCTGGATCCCTGTTGACGATCACTCCTGTTTTATGCTTCTATTTATGAATCAAAACGTGAACATTTAGTAGAAGGAAAAACGGGGTGGTGGACGGGGCGTTGCTTTTCTCCTATGCCAGGCTCCGGCTGAACAGCCTCACCTTGCCTGTTTTGAAAGCAAACAGGGTGAGAACAGCGGTGCCATTGAGAGAGAGGAACCCTTTTCTGCCAGAAACGGGAGGGGAAAAAACAAGGCCGGGGACACAGGTGTGGCGTCTACTTCAAACATAAACACAAACTTCCCCAAAAACTCTGCGTTAAGGTTCCAGTAAACAGCAGAGACGCTTTTAAATCACTAGATCTGACACATTGTTAGCGTCCATTTGTACAATTCTTTACAATTTGAATAAACAAAGACAAACACGTGTAGGAAAATCTGTTTCCCAGTTTATGGAATGGTTACGTTTGACTGAAAAAGGTATTAACAATGTGGCTTCAAGTTTAAAAACCTCAACAGTTGTATCATTCAGGGAGAATAACAATACATAAGAAAAGGAAGATCTATCAGTTCACAATTATGGAAAAAATAAATACAAATTTCACTCTATCCATTATCGTCCATGATAACATCTCTATCTTCTTATTTAACAAGACCTTCACTGTGTTCTTGAGCCTTTTGGCATTCATTTAATCAAATGGGACGCATCAGGCCTTGTGTTGGTGTCAGACAAATGCCTGCTTCTGTCAAAGAATGATCATGTTATGAAGTCATAAACTGGATTCAAGTTCTGGGAACCCATTGACACTCCGACGACGACTCACTGGCCTGCCCTTCTGAACCATACCAAGAGAGGGAGCTGATACGGCGCCATGCTCAGCCATGAAAA
This sequence comes from Eleginops maclovinus, assembly GCF_036324505.1. Classification (NCBI taxonomy): domain Eukaryota; kingdom Metazoa; phylum Chordata; class Actinopteri; order Perciformes; family Eleginopidae; genus Eleginops; species Eleginops maclovinus. The sequence continues at coordinate 6,049,067 of NC_086358.1, read as the reverse complement.
CAACAGTCCAGCACCGCTCTCAGTGAACACAATAGCAGGAACCCTTAAATTCTGCAGAGGCCAGCAACAATGATGGTTAAATATACAAGTTCCAGGGAGAGAGGAATTCCAGATATGTTAACCGCCACTGTAAAAAACACCAAGTCCACAAACACGCATGTAGAAGAACTCGGGCACATTCCAGCTAATTCAATATTTGTCAAAGAATACTCAAAAAGTCAGCCAGGAGCTATTTGGTTTCAGCCAAACCAGAGTGGTAATGATAGCCCAGTAGATTTCAGTGGGAAGAGTGAGAGTGCACGGGGAGTTCAGCCTGCGAGCGTCACACTGCGCTGCTGTGTGCACAAACTGAAGGCTCAAACTGGACCACATGCACTAACACAGAGGAGGTAAAAGCTTCCTGTGCGGCGCTCACCTCGTCGTACTCCTCCTGACAGCCCACAGCTCCATCGCCCGGACTGTAGTTCACACCGTAGAGCTGAGGCTCCGGACCTGAGGATATGGGCGGAAGAAGGCAGCTTTAATGTGCGCAGAGTCAACACATTAAGTCAAACAGAAAAGGAGGCTCCATAAAAACAAGACTGGTGTGTATAGAGTAAATATAGATGTGCAAACAACGCAGGCACCGAGAGGAAAGGAGGTGTTGCGGCAGGTTCATGCTAGTGCTAACAGACTGAAAATACAGTGGGACAGAGAGGTTTGCTTCTTATCTATAACATGTTTGGTTAAAAATATAAACCCAAGCCACAAATCATATGCATTATCATACCCATTTGCATAGTGGATGAACAGATGATATGCAATAACATGCAAAGGAGTCTGTTAGCATTTTTTCAGAGATAAACATAATGCTAACGATCTTGGGTATAATTTTATGTAAAACTCTGAGAGAGAGTCGGGGTGGGATCCGGAAAGGACCACGGGTCGGGAATCGAACCCGGGTCGCCGGCATACGGCCGGGGCCGGAAATTTACATTTGTGACAGCCAAAGTGGCACAGCAGATTAAAAAATAAGCCAGCATTAGTATAACGAAGAAAAGCACACATTAGTTATACCGGAATAAAGTAGGTAATTATCATTTCCATTACCACAGGATGTTTTATATATTAATAAAAATAATAGATTTGAACATTTTAATGTGTCCTTTAATTTCTAACCCACAAAACGGGGAAGAAAAGCACTGTGGGAACTGCATTGGATAAAAAGCCTTCAAGTACATGCTTTTTCTCAGGTGAAGTCATCCCTACTACATTTGACTCAACTCTTAACAGAATAAATGGTTCAAATCTGTGTTTGTCAAACTGATATCTCGGCCTGTGTGTGTTTGCTCAGCACATGAGCAAGGTCCTAGTTGCCCTACACTGGCGTATTTACAGTCAGCAATCCGAGCGTGATGTGACAGTAAACGTTATGTAACTTTTAAACTCGCATTTCAAAAAGGCGAGGACTGTCATGTAATAGGTATATGGGGGGAAATAAAGCAATACAAACAGGACAAGAAGCAACCCATATCCAATTTGAGTTTGCCAATACAGGCCTCTGTTGGGAGCACCTGCAGACAAACAGTGTAACCTGAGACTGAGTGGCAAGATGGAGCCGCTCCTGTATCTAGTAAACAGAGCTGTGAGTAGCACCCTGCTGAGAGAACAGAGCACAAACTGTGTCCAGGAGCTGCCAGCAGACCCGAGGGTTTTGTCTTATAAACCCCGCTGCTCTTCTCGAGACTTGTACACATCGCGGGCCATTTAAAGTGAGTCTGCAAAATGCTGGCTTCTGTTTTAGCAACACGACTGCAGCTTCTTGGCGTGATGTCAAAATATCAGGAATATTTCCGAGACCGACTCGTTGTTGTTGCATACATGCTAGAGCCACTACAGGGAGTAAGGCATTTCCATGGCCTGCAGGCTTCTCTTTATTAAAAAGGAACCTGTGCCAGTAAATAGTTGTGCAGAAATGAAACTGGTGGAATGAAGGGCTGCGACTGATGATTATTCTCATCATTGATTATTCCAGCACCGCCAGAATATCTATTTTCTAGATCCGTGTATAAACTGAAATAAAATGTCAGAGAAATACAAAAAATGTAATTGCAGCTTCTAGAAGTCTTTAAATGTAGTGTTGTGTTGGTCCAAAACCCAAATATATTCGCTTTCATATGATAAAAAACATGGAAAAGGAAGGAAATCTCAATATTTGAGGGACTGAAAAGAGCATTTTCTGACATTTTTGATCAATGATTTATCGCTTATCAAAAATAGTTGGGGATACTTCTCCGTGGGTCGACTAAGGGATTAGCTGAGCAATCTTAGAAGGTCTTGCCGAGTGCAATGAAGCTCATACTGAAACTGGATGACCGGTTAGGAACTGGACAAAGCAGAGATGGCGTAAAAGAGAGGGTAAAGAACGTGACATGGTTTTCTAAAACTGCACTCTGCCTTTGGAAGCATATTGGAAGTCTTTCAGCAGTGTGTAAACGACCTGGCAAGTGACAGTTAAAGTTTGATCTTCACACACACACAAATGGGAAAACTGCGAGGAAATGTCTGATGCATTCTCCACATGGCTGGTTGCACAGAGAACTACTAAAAAGGGAGGGAGATAAGAGAGGAGGACAGTGAGGAACGGGAACATTGTCAATGATCCCCTGTTGTATTATCGTTCATTACATCATGGTTACAAGATATGCGAGTTGGCCAAACAAGGCAACAAAACAAACTAATTCAGGGACACAAGACTACAATTACAAATGGCAGTTTATATGCTGTTTTATGGCAAATGAGTTCCCAATGCCTTTGTTCTTTGGAGATGTGTATACCTGTCTGAGTGCTCTGTCTTAACAACAACGCTTTGTAAAGAGGGTGAAACAGAGAGGCCGGAGCAGAGAGAGAGGACAGTGAATTATTTAGAGGAATAGGACTCTCTACCCGAACCCCATCCCTCTGCCTCTCCCGCTCTGAAACCTCGCCAACGAGCCCATGTGTCGGCGCATCTCACGCTTTCCAGCGCGTGACTTATTAATGGCGGGAGTAACCGGAGCTGTGCAACCCAGAAAAAAAGCCTTGGGAAAGGAGGCTGCCAATCAATACGCGGGGTGGATCCAGGCAAACGGGGCCACTACCGCGGTGACGTCAACGCAACCCGTGCATCGTGTCAACACAACCGGCGTGTGCTGTAAACTCCTGGTGGTGATGTCACTTTGGGGTGTCTAAATCATCTGTTTTCACCATCACATTGTTGAGAAGTACATTATCATTACAGGAATTGTTGTAGACGTATAAAGTGGGAAAGGAGGGCAGCAAAGCGATTCGAGACAGCATAACAGTAGTCCAGTTACACAGAATTTGGGTCAGTCTTCAGCCTCTCCTTTTAAAATCCCTCACCTCAGCTAAGCGACGGATGTGAACATACTGTGTCGACAACACGATTTGAGCGCCATGGGGAAAGCGGAGAGATTGATCCGGATGCTGGAGACTAAATGTAGGTGTGAGTATTTGCTGCCTGGGCAGGTTTTTAGTTCTACAGCAGAATTGGGTTAACGACAGGTTAGCCAATATAAAGTAGAAAAGAAACAGGGTACCACAGCCAGGTTAAATACCAGCATCAGGACGCAGAAGTTCACCATGTCACAAAGTTGATTTGTGATGAAGGTATTAACACGTGACATTTCAAGATAAGAAGTTTGAAAGGAAACCATTTAGAAACACGTCACTTAGGCTACATGAATATAAAATCTCAGGACTCACCTCCATTGCTGATCGCAGTGATTCCACGGTGGAAGTCTTCAAAGCTGATCACCCCGAGACCACTGGGATCCAGAAACTTGGTCAGATCCTTTACCTGAAAGATTGAAGAAACAGAACATTCAAAACTTCAACTCCATCATGGCAGCTGCAGAAAGATCCCTAATCCATAGCTTTATCATTTGTTCTGCTCGGATGCTTCAAGTTTCTGATAGATTATGTAAAGGGAAGTTTTCAACCCAAGGGACACAATGATGTAACTGCGGCGTTAGCACATTGACTTCAATGAAACAGCACATGCAGAAGCAACAGCCAGAACTGGATCTGATCCACATACAACTACTAAGAACTCTTTCTTGAGGTTCAATAAAGTGATAGAGTTACGTGATGTGCAAAGATTGTGATTACAGAAGCAAAAAGTCCACAATAAACACAACTTCTGACCTTTAAAATGGAATCAGTTTTGCAGACGTCAAGCCTTCTGCCTTTATTGAAGCAAGTGAGTTTAACAGGGTTTTAAAGTTTGCAAAGAGTACAGCCTTTACTATCTTTGAACATGCAAAAAAGCTTTACAGTTAACCACCATCTGAAGTCATACAATTAAAAATAGCTTAGGGAAGCAAGCAAGTAGGTCATTTAATCGAATGCATGCATGAACATTACATAATGTGAGGCAACGAAGCCTTGTGTGCACAGAAACTTAGCTGAACTCGGGTTTAATGGTTATGTAACTGCACCTACATACGGTACTGTATATTCTTCAGTCAGTAACCTGGCAACAGGCGGATGTGCGCTTCAGCAACAACAGGAACTCATAGCATTGGAAATACCCAAGTGTGCTTGGAGTCAACTATTTCTTTTTAATTAAAAATGGATTCCTACCGGAAGTGAAATCTGATCTGAGCCGTCACCTGTACAAACGTGTTGGCAGATTGCCCTATTTACTAAGAGCTAACCTGGGAACTCAATATGCTTTTTCCCTTTGCAGAATTATTGGTGGCGCCAAGCAATCGAAACCCATTCAAACAAATAACAGACCGAGTCAAATGTCATCAATCACGAAATTATGCTAACCCACTATTACAGCATAATTTAAGGGGTGTATGACTGACAAACTTGGAAAGAGCCTGGGAGTATGTCGGGCGAGGTTTCTGTGGTTTCAGCTCACATTATTCCTCGAAGAAGCTAAGCACACAACGTGAACGTGGTCATTTCACCGTGAATTCTGAGTATGTGTGCGGCCTCTCTCTCTTCTTCACTTTTTTTTTTAATCAGTTACACATGAAAACAAGATGATCTGCTTAGCAACGCTGACTTTAAACTCAGGGAGGCTGGGGAGGCTGAGAAGGCTGGAACTCCTAATAAGCTGACTCCAAAAACCCCTGTGGCTTATGATCTGGGTTTGGTGAATTAAGCCCAGCTGTACTTAGAGAGAGAGGAGGGGAGTGGCGGATCTATCGGAGTGCTGGTTCACACTGAAATGTTAAGTTTAGCATGTGCATTCAAGGCGCATGGTACTTCCATCTCTGCTGAACCTACAGTAAACTTGCTTCAGAATAAACAGTAGGCTGAAGGGTGGGTGAAGGAATAGCGTCTTTAAAAAAGGATTGAACTTGTGAAAAGAAGTGTGTGGCTGCGCTCAACGGTGGGCGTTAGCTGTTAGTTCCGTGTCACAATGAAGAATCAGAGTTCTCTGAAAATCATGCGTTTCCATGAAGCAGTTCAGAAACACCTCTGCTGGGTGAGGTGAAAGAACTGAGGTGGGATGAGTGTCAGTGGCTCTGAGGACATTTTGACATAGCTGTCTGGCATCTGCAGTAAAATCTTGAGGCAGTGTCGGATAACATACAACTAATAAGAGCAAAAAGTGACTGACAGACAAGCAACCAGAGCACTGTAAACCTACTATAATATGGAAGCAATCCATGGCCTACATCAGAGGTTTTAAGCCTGTACAGCAGTGCCGGGCCCCTCAGGTCTTGTGAGCAGAGCGTAGTGGCTATTCCTAGGTCTAACCTAAAAAAACTAGAGGTGATCGTAAAGTTTTATTTCTGCCCCAGGACCCTGGTAAAGCCTCTCCACAGACCTTTAGCTGGGAAACTGTAAACATCTCGCCTCTACTTGAGAGAAGATAAGATTGGATAATGACAGAATCTCTGATGTATGGCATCCATTCATCACATAATGGGTTAACGTATTTATCTAGAACCACAACTATTTTGAGTCTTGAATATCTTCCTTGTTTGCCATATGATTTTATTCTAAACAGAAACGTGATTTTTTAAATCAGATTATTGGTAATGTTTACAGCAAACCCTAATATATAAAAAGGGCTGTGCAAATGGACTATTTTAACCTTATTCATGTATTAGTTTAATGTTTTTGGAAACACTGTGCTGTACTGTGATTGTTAGTTTATAGTTGACCTGCCTCATTTGTTTTCTTCTTACTTACTAAAACAAGTTTTTTATAATACTACTTTCAGGATGAGTGTCAAAAACATTATCAAATATTTCTTATTAGTCTCCTTTTGTTTTTCTAAAATGTAATTCACAGTTGTGTAACTGATAATGTGTGATTCAATCATTTCAATTGTTACACCTAACAAGCAGAGCCCTGAGAGACAGCGGAGTGGAAAGGCAGATAGAAACTAAACTAAAGGCAACTCTGTCAGTTCCACAGCTCAGCGGTGCAGTGAAGGCACTGTGGTTTTTCTGTTTCCTCTATTTGTGTCTAATCAGTGCCGGGGCACGCCTGACCGCCTCCACACAGACCGCCGTTGTGCATAACCCCATGGAGAAGAATACCCGTTGGTGAGAGTCTTTCCTGGAGGGGACTTCACAATAGTTCGTACACACAACTCTGATAACCGTGATCATAAGCCTAGTGGCCTGGCAAAAAAAAAAAAAGCAGAATGATCTTAGGATATAAAACATTGACACACATAACAGACAAAAGTGAACTCAAGAGAGGGGACGTTTCAGGGCACGGGACATTCCATTGTGGATTAGAGGGGCAGGACATAAAAGCAGCGGGTGGGGGGAGCGAGGTTGGCCAAAGTGGGGTCGGGAGTGTCGACTGACAAGAGAGACACGACCACAATGCAGTTCAGTACGGCTTTTGTGCACAATTAGGGTCGAAACCAGTGAGTGAATCCTGTGAGTGGTGGCTAGGAAAATCTTTTCAATAGTTGAACTCACAGATTTGGCACATGCCTGCAGGACAGCTCCTGTTTGAGGGCATGTCTTTCTGGTATTCATCTAAAACGTAGATCAGTACCCGATTAGTAGTCCAGCTTTCACTGCTCATAAGTGTTCCTAAAACAGTCAAGACATATCAGTACAGTACACAACACCGTTTTATGGAACTGACCGGACATCTTAATGCTGCACATTAATTAGTTTGATCTATTAGTAAGCCTCTGTCAAAAGTAGTTTTACTGAAAAAGGTGTCTCATCCAGAAAAAGTGGTAGAGGCAGCGCTTTTAATGCATGTTTGAAGTTAGATATGTTGAAAAGTTGATTTAAAATGAGCTATCTAATGATTCCAATTAGTCTACTTGTCAAAAAGTTGATAAACAATAACATCACATATGGTTTTGACAATAAATTCATCAATAAATTAAATTTCGATGACAAAAATGGCAGAACAAGTCATTGTCAACCTCTCAAAAATGGAGATTCTACAGATTCAGCCGAAGGTCTTTGGGTTTTCTGCGCCCCGTAACACTCAAAGACATCACCTGCGACAGGGTGAAAAAGAGGAAACTGAGGACCCTGGGGGACACAAGCAGTGACTAGAGCAGCTGGCAGTTGTTTATAGATGGTCATTTTTAATATTTTATAGAGAAAATAATGAATTGTTAATGAGAATAATCGTTAGTTGAAGCCCCAATAGAAATAGACTGTATTTGGTCTTCTTGGATTCTATGTGACAGGACGCTCATATTCATTACACACACAAAGCAGTACGTGTGTTTGTCCATGGTCACAATCATATCCTGGAATTATTCTGGGGAAACTATTTGCATGTTTAGCAGACAAGCGCCTGCCTAACATCCATGCAAATCCCTCATGAATACCTTCCTGCTGGTCTGACAGGTTGCAATGCAATAACACACAGCACACTGATCATTTGAATCTAAAACCTCCTGTGTATAGGCTCACCAGAGAAGAAAATGAAGTAAGAAAAACACAAGTAAACCCAGCGTTGTTAATCACACAATAAATCCTGCTAAAAAAAACCTCCCTGTGACATCTTAAGTACAGCTCTTAACACCAGTTCCACTTGGCTAACATCCCAAAGGGCAATTTCAAACATTTATCGTTTTTAAGTGAACTTATGGATGTCCGTGTAAATTACGATGACCTATTGCCCTGTGCTTTTCACAACCGCTCAGCTAAAATACCGTTTTACCACCACGACGCACGAGTATAATTTCACTAATCTGAGCCACAAGTTATTCAAACCACTTTAAATTCCAGATAAAATACAAGGGCATACCAGGGCAAAGCTTATTCAAATATGAAAAGCATATAAATATTGCAAGCTGATATGAAAAGATTAAACCATTTTCTAGCTCAGCAGAAAAACAAACCACTCTCTTAATTCAGCTGCATGTCGGCCTTGTTAGATCAGACCTGACTTTCCCACTGGTCCTTGAGTTCAGTTAATGAATAGCAAATCCGCTGAAATGTTACATCCATTATATAACATTCCACACATTTTGCAGATAAGTCTGTCTCCTGCATGCCTACTTATTGTAAAGGAAAAAAGGCAAACACGCCAAAGCCTACGTCTCCCTCTCTGATCACGAAAAGGACAGAAGTCTGAGAGGATTTTCCTGCAAGGGCATAAAGAATAGACTCACAAGTAATCAATCTGTACAATCTGGTTAGCAGTCCAAGGAAAACCTTTTAAGAAACAAAGATCTGAAAGGAAACTGCTGGACTCTAGATGGTTTGGGAGGAGAGACGGGGAGAAGTCCACCAGAAACTAAACACTATGAAATAACAGTAAAACCGACCACACCTATGAGAGGACTTCTTGTGTGATGTAAATGTCTCACCTTCAACACTGCCTATCAAAACACAAAGGTGGATTTAACATTAGACTAACAAAAGTGCCACTCTTGTCCCTCAAAACAAGGTCATGGGCAGTTGTACCTAAACCATGGAGTCCCTCTGACTCAGGAAAATACATTTTACTCTTAATCCTTCAAATTGTCTGCATGTGTAGCCACAGATACCTATGGCTAGACACGGGACAGATCAGGGGCAACAGAGGCGCTTTGAACTGGGGGAAAAGGGATTAAAAAGCATTAGTGAGCCGGCAATACACTTTGTGTGTGGAGAACCAACCAGTTCCCATCCTAACCCAAAAGCCATGTTCAAAGTTCAGCAAAGGGAGGAAAGATTAAGCTGGTTAATATATTCAGAATGAAATATGTTGCCTGAATCAGCCTCAAACTGGAAATGAACATCAAAAACAAGAAAGGAGACATGTTCAAATGCATAACAAACACTATGACTAGAATGACACTGGAATTTTCGTATTGCCTCATGAAGAAATGAGTTGAAAAAGATATCTCATCCATGCGTCTTCAGGGCACACTTGACAGATTTGGTTATTTCCTGCTACCATTTACATCCTCGTTTGCATCCACCCTTTAACTGTTATTTACAAATGCAGTGGTCACATGCTGAAGCTCATTGCACTTCTTGTAAACATTCAGACAGGCATACGGACAAGCACGTCTGACGGGAAAGGAAACTGACGTCAGTTGCTTTACCCCCGAGCATGAGTCTACCATGCTCACAAAACCTGGGTAATACAGTATAGGCAACAACTGGGGAAAGGAAATGAAAAACCCTAATGAGATGCTGATTCATTAAGTAAGACTATTAATTCAATCAATATAAATCCTTACGTGACACCATCTGATTCAATAGGTTTCATGTCTAGGTGTTGTTTCTTCACTTGCAAGTAACAGTAAAACTGTTTCACAAAAGCAACAAATGGGTGAGTGTGATGGGTGGAGTGCGGCACCTCAGTCATTTCTCAAGAGATTATCCCCAATCCACAGGACATGCAAATTTGGCGATGACCGTTTGTCATTTGAACATATGGAGGAGCGACGAGCCGGAGAGAATTCATTACAACCAATATGCTTGACATACTTATCTGGATGATAACCCAAATCCGGACTCTTGAAAACTGGCCAAATATAGAAGACACGCTAATCCAGGCATGGTTTTAACAACATGACGCAGTATTAACCAAATCTATAACACCACATTTTGTAGGAAGCACGCAAGCACCAAGCGGGGGGCTCAAAAATCACCCAGATTTTTAGAAACAACACACTATAAAACCTTTGTACAATTTTATATAAAGTTGTACCACCTTTACTCACCTGCTTTTTTTTCTAAAACAATGAGTTGCAAAGAGATTGACATCCTAAAAGACTTGAAACACTCATAGCAAATTGACTTCAGCCAGATGGATTTCAGATGAGTGAATTAAGCAGTCTTTTTGCAGGAAGCTCTCCGAGGTGAAGCAGAAAATCAATTATAAATCATTTATGTGTATGGCACTTTGTATGGTTTTACACAGAACTTCACTCAGCATGCATTACCTAGTAGCTGCAGGCGGGAAGCAAAGACGACAACAGAAAAGGAAAGGCATCTCACCTGATCGGCCCCATAGGCGGCAGCAAACTCCATAAACTCCTCAATACGAACAAATCCATCTCCATCTTGGTCTAAAGCATCGAACACAGCTTTGAGTGGAGAGACATCTTCCTCCCTCGTACTCACAGCTGACACAATCGGCAGTGAGTCACCTCCCACCATTTTAGGGAGAGATAATGTCTCCACAGTTTGCTCACTAGTCCATCCGTCCTCAGGAGAAGAGTTGTGTAAGTCCTGAACTGAAAAATCAAAAGAAGCCACGTCGTGACAATCCGATCCTTCAAGCTGGTTAGTGTCTGTAAACTTCTCCTCTTCTTTCTCTTTAGTTGTTGTATCGGAAACACTTCCAATTTGTACATCCTCCTGAGGTTTCAAGTCCCAAATGTCCTCGTCGTGGACCTCCTCAGCAGTCAAGCACAGATCCAAAGCCATCGCCTCGTTCCCCTGATTTTTGGCCTCAGAACAAATATTGTCATCCATTAAATCCTTAGATTCATTTTCCTCTTGGCAACTCTCACTGGTGGATTCTCCCCGGATGAAGGCATCTTCAGCCGCAGGCACGTCAGTGATGAAGGTTCAGCCGACAGACCCGGAGCAAATGAGTCATTCTCACCTTGGTCTAAAGTCACATTTCTATTTACGGTAGCTCCTGCATGTTCCACTTCCGACTCCTCTGTTGATAAATCTAATGGCGCACCTGTGCAGATAACAGAGGCAAGACTGGCGGGGCACAGGCTTACACTGCTGTCACAATCTGGAACGTCCGAATCCAACAAAGGCACAGATCCTTCCAAACTCTCTAGTGGTGTGCTGTTGACGTGGTCATGCGGGAGGCAGTTCTCAGGTGAACCTATGCTGCAGGTAACAAGTAGATCAGTCACTTGATCAGGGAATAAACCTTTGTCTCCGGTTTCAGGTGACAAAGTCTCCCTGCTCAGTGAGGGAGGGAGTCCTGTCTGCTCCTCCTGTGACAGGTCGACCAGCTCCTCACTGACACCCTGTGGGTTCAACTCACCCGAGGACTCTGCGGGGAGACAAGAGTTTTCATATGAGAGGAGATCTACCAGCAAAAATGGATCTCCTGTGTTGGAAATATTCAATGGAGAACCCGGGATGCTGAGACTTATTAGTCCAGCCTCACTACTAAGGGAATTTGAGCTCTCAGGGGGGGCCTCCTGCGTCAAAGTCAATTCCTCATGGGCTGTGTTTTTTCCAACCACATCAGTGAGTTGAGGAGAAAATAACCATGATAAAGTGTAGTCACTTAGTTCATCAGGTGGCTCCGTTAGTTCTGTGAAGGACAATTCCTCTATAGAAGAACCATGAAGAGAAGCTTTGGAAATATTGGACTGATCTCCCTCAAACTGCAAATCTCCACAGGAAAAAGCAGAGATATTTATGAGGTTGTCCAACCCTGCCGGCTTGTCCTGGTAAATGTTTTCTTCTTCACTTTGTTGTGATGTTAGATCGCTGTTTAAGAAATCTAAACCTGTCTGGCCACCCTTGTTTTGACAGAGCACACTTCCATTGTCTGAATCCAGAGAGTGAAATCCGAGAGGAAATGGCAGTTCTGACTCCCACTGTGTGTGCCCCAAAGGGCCAGACAGGACTGTCGCTTCCATTTATAATGGCTGATCCGCTTTGAAAACTTCACAAAACCTGGTGTATTATCTCACTGTCAAGATCCAGCTCTTCAACTTTAATGCCATGTTTTTAAACGGCATTACACATCTCAGATATGATATGCAGTATTGTCTGCCTCTCATTAAAACAATGCCAGAAGATATTGTATTTTAACAGTATGTAGAACAGGGTAATTCAAAGAGGTTCAGAAAGCCAACATATTAACACATAGTATATTGTGTATTAACTACAGCAATTGCCATCCACATCTTGACAACACTGTTACCCAACTTTAAAATAAATTCAAAGGAGGTTAGTGTCTAATCCTTACTAATTTTAATGAGTTTTGACCTACTATGTGACTCTCTGTCATGGCAGGTCCTCTCCTGGTTGTTTCCAAATGTCTCCGCTTCACACCATCCAACGCCAACATGCTTCACATCGGCTGGAAAGCTGGCATATCACCACAATAAAAGCCTCAGGAATTAACTGACAAACACTACTGACAGCATCTCCAATCGTGAGCCAATTTGAACAAATACAGAATAACACGTTCGGTCAACAGTTTGTCAACATTAGCTTAAACTAGCCGATTATCCAGTCTTCTGCATCGCAAGCTAATTTGCTCAGGAGTCGAACGAGCAGCAATGTGTTACTCCATGCTAAATAAACCTCGAGTTATGACGTTAAATGTCTCATTAGATGGCGGTAAACTAAATATAACAGCGACAGTGAGACCTTCCAATGAATTTATGCTAGCAACTAACGTTAACTCCTCCTTCGAGCATCCCACTTCTGTCGTGCCATTGGCCAGAGAAGATGCTAACTGACTAGCTAGCAAAATTAGCCTATTAGCTAACAGACACGTAAAGCAGGCTATCTCCTACCTCTCCGTGTTATATTACACCAAATAGTAGCTTCGATAGTCCACTGTTTTGAGAGGAAACTAAAGACACTGTTGCCTTTATTATAGTCCAATATTATGTCTTCATTTCGATGCCGTTTTCCAGCGGCAAATCCACCTGTGTCAGGCCAGACGAGTGACGAGACGAAACCGATGATTCCTCCTCAAATTCTCTTATGATCTCCGTCTCCAAAACACATCAGTCTCTGCGTCCCATTTTGAGGTCAACAACTGAATAGAAAGGGGGTGAAATATGACCAAAAAGCTCCATCATTTGGCAGTCAGTCCTCCGATGTTGATCACAGAAAACGGAAAGCTCTCGCATCAGCATCAGCAGTGTCCCATCCTCCTCCTCCTCCTCCTCCTCCTCCTCCAGCCGCATACACACCACTGACGTTTCACGCAAGCGTACAAAACACCCCGCAGTATCTGGTTTCATAGCAGCTATCAAATGGGGCCTAATGATTTGTTTTCGCAAAATAGCCAAGGGTTATATTCTAGCCATGGTCCTACACACATATGCATACATTTGGGGCAAGCATCCCTGCACCACAGAGGTTAAAATTCAGGGTCAGCAAGAGGAGCTTTAAGGGCAGATGTTTCAGTGTGAAATAAACAACACTTAAATACGACTTTAGTAAGACCTGGAGTACAATTCACAAGATACCCTGCAACATACAAAGGAAATAAGATAAGCTGCACCTTTAGCATCTTTGATAACACTTTAATGGATCAACAAGTATAATCAACACATTTCTTAATGGGCTGATTTGCATAATGAGTCATTCATTTTGGTACTTTAAGTATAGGTGGATGCTAATACTTTTGTCCTTTTACTCGAGTAAAATGTTGAATGTAGGACTTTTACTTGTAACAGAGTATTCCCACATTGGTAGTTCTAATTTTACTTAAGTACAAGATCCCAGGACTTATCCCACCTCTGCTTGTAAGCATAAAACTGCTTTTATGCTTACACTATTGAGTTAAATAATATTAAATGACATGTAAAACAACATGCAATTGTTGGCAGTCCTCAAGTGGACAGAGAAGTGTTTTTCTGAGGAATTGGTCACGTTATATGGTTGCAAATGTAATATTTTAGTGCCCCCATCTGACTCAGTTTTGCAATTGCTGTATTTTATTTGAACTAATCCAATGAATTATATTAAATTATAAATAAAATAAAAACATTGTAATTTCACAAGACAAAAAAAGTCAGAACAAAACAATATATTTTGGGACAGCAACAGTCCCTATGGCATATTTTCATCAATCAACTTGCGGACCCTTAGCTTTGTAGGTAGGGAACCACTTATATAATCTACACATGTATATCAAGAAAGTTTGAATGATTAAGTAAGAATGCATCCTTATGCCAGTCAAACAGAAGAAGGCAAGATGGAGACAGTTGTTGTAACAAAAAAAAAGGATTTGTCATTTAATTTGAATTATGGATGTTTTATTTATAAATGAGAGGTATTACAAAAATCACATTAAACATGAAATGCATGATGACGATGCACAGCGTTGTACTGGGTGAAAATCCCTGAATTGTTACATAATTAAGTCTACTAAGATTATAAAACAGAGTAGTTAGTATGTTAGTGTTCAACTCTATTCACTCTTACGGAAAATACTGTACATGTCCTACAGATGGCACTGAAATGACTCTTTTATCCAGCATTCACTTGTCTCTTTTCTTTTCAGATGACCAATAACCTGAAAAAATAAGAAAAACAAGTGGATTATTATGGATTAGGCCACTGTATTCCTGTCATCCGAACTTTGACACAATGCACAGCACAATCACATTCTCAGTCATAAAATTCTCTCCATGGAGCTCAAGCTACACCTCCTCCTACACACCTGGGTCAGGAGGAGGACAGAGCTTCCCCTGTTCAGAGTTTAGCAGATTTAGAGGCTATACCCAGCAGCATGGAGACGTCGTTAACGGAGGTCAGCCACGCTCCACCGTCAGCGACCATGATGGCTCCCGTCACGTAGGAGGAGGCCCGGCTGGCCAGGAAGAGAGCACAGTGGGCCATCTCTGTCTTGTTGCCCGCTCGCTGCAGAGGAATGGACTGAAAGGCACCTGCAGCCTCGCCTCTGGGACCACCTGAGGCATTAGGACAAAAAGAAATCCAAGCTCGATATTTGGGACTGTGGATAAGAGTTACATTTAAAAGTTGCTACCGTTATTTTTAAACTCTCCATATTAAAATCTATTCCACCTTTACTCATTTTAAATCAGAATTCATGATTATATGCTGTAATTGCTATGGGATCAAAAAGTGTGGTTGTTATGGGGACATTTTATCCTTAACACAAGTGTTATTTGATTACCCATAAATCAGCTGTTTTTTGTGATATTGTGTTAAATATTTTACCCAGTCTGCGGAAGCCCTCTGTGCCAGAGACGGGACCTGGAGCCACAGTATTGACTCTCACCCCACTGGGGCCCCACTCCACTGCCAGGTGCTTGGTCATGGCATCTGGGGGATAAGAGCGTCAACATTAAGTCATTACATTCAAATTTAAGTATTATTTTAGTAACATTCAACAAGTTCTTACCATTTGCAGCCTTAGCAGAGCCAGCATGCACCTGGAGGGCCTGTCCCCTGTATCCAAGTGTTGCAGAGATGTTCACGATGCTGCCACCGTGATCCTGCGCCCCAAAAAATGATGGGAGTGTCAAAAGGAATGCCATGGGTAAATAATACATAAGCTTCAGAGCAGAGGCAGCAGTTTAAATCCCATTTAGACACAAAGTAATCAGTCATCTCTGATCTATACTGTCCTCTACTGGTGACCAAAGGGAATTGCAATGAGAGAATCTTATTGAAATGATCAATAACACACAATAACATCGATAAAATAAGTCCTTTACCTGCAGCCACTTCTCATAAACCACCTTGCTGGTGTTGAATGTGCCCATAGTGTCTATCTCCAACACTGTCTTGAAGGCATTGAAGGAGAGTGACGTAGCCGGGCAGAGGAAGTTTCCAGCAGCATCTGTCAACAACATCAACCATGACTTCAACCAAAGCCATTAAAGCTATAACTGTGTTAATATGTGGTACATGTTTATGTCATATAGTGACGTAATAGTTTGTAAAGGAGATTAGGGTGCAAAGATAGAAGATAAAGATACGCAGCATCAGAAAAGTTGATGATTAAACCAAAAACGTTCACAGTTGTTTAAAGGTTACTTGCTCATATTCTGCATTTAGACACCTTAAAATGTATTTGCAAAACAATATACGTTATAATTTGAATAGAAATGTATTATTTAGGCTTGTTTATTTGTGTCACATACTGTTTATGAGGATGTCAATGCGGCCCAACTCTTTCAGGGTCTCATCCACAGCAGCTGCGATGCTCTCAGGCTGCCTCACATCTATACACAGGGGGAGGCAGCGGCGTCCAGATGCTGCAGACAGTTTTTTAGCTGCCTAAGGAGACCCAAAATAAAATGGTATAATGCCAATACATGTAGTTATAATTTCAGATATAGAATTTATGGAAAATAGGTAGAGGAATCACCTCTTTGAGCTTGTCCAAGTTCCTGCTTGCAATCACTGTGTCACAGCCATGTCTGAAATTAAAGAGGGGAGTAATTTAGGATAAAATAGATAAGGTAGAGCGTGAGGGACAGAAGGAAGAGGAAGCAAGGTAAAAAGAAAAAGGGATAAAAGGCAAATGGCATTCAAAAAATATCGATAATTGTGAGTAAGTAGTAGTTTAATTGGATGTTAATCTGGGTGCTTGTAAAAAAGACAGCCAAGACAACGGCTAAAGTTACACGGTTTGCCACTTACTCCGCAACAGAGATTTCTACCACTCGAGTAGATTACTGAACTATGTCAACTTTGTCACACAAGCATAATTATGAATCTCAGGCTGTCAGATAACACAACCAGAAGGTGTAAAGTACATACATACTATCTCACTCACACAAATTTACTTTTGATAAATACTGACAACATATTGCTGACAGAGTATTTATTTCTTAACATAAGGCCTGTGCATGTATGAATGAGTTAAATTGGACTAAATATATTTGGAGATTTCAGACGTATCTGGGCATGTTACAGGAAAATAATAAGTCTTTTCACCTCATGAAGATCTCTGCTATCCTCAGTCCAATTCCAGATCCACCACCTGTGATAAAAGCCACCTGATCTCTGAGAAATAAAGTGGAAACCATCAGCAATTATAACAGCAACAAACATGTCAACAATTAGCTCACCCTTAGATTTTGCCAGTCAACGGAACATTTCTTTCATACTTACTTGAGTAAATCTGGACTGTAGATGTGTGTGTACGAAGTCAGACAGTCATCTGTGCCAACATCCTCAGGTAGCATGTCTCCTTTCTTCTGTGGCTCTGCCATGCTGATACATAATGCATATAAATGTTTAGAGATTACACTGACATTGCTGTTATCACACCCTAAGCTTCTACTCTATTCTTCTAGTCTTTTACCTGTGCATTTCTAAATAAATCACAGTGGAAGCAACTGTCCAGAAGTCATGTAACACCTGTGGCAATACTTGCTCCTATTAAAAAGGTCAGTTTTCAATGCAGTTACTTAAACAGGTCATGGAGGCAGTTATGGTAGAATGGCAGAGATGTGCCTCAAAACGATGCCTCAGCTTAACAACGGACTGAATACACTTTACGCACACAGTACCATAATGTAATGGCTGTATATTATGTTGTCTTTTCCTGCTAACATACACAGTTATTTTACTGCTATATACATCTGCAGAGTGCACGCAGCTTAATGTGAGGACGGCGTGAAGTCTAGTTGAAGCTAGCTGCTGCTGCTGTCGTTTTACCTTCTGGAAAAAAGCGAGCTAGTTTGGTAGCCCCGAGAGAAGAACCGTCCAACTCCTCTTCAAATAAACACGACCTCCACACGAAGCAAGACGTCTCTCTGAAGAGCCACCTTCACAGGTATTACTCAATCAGTAGGTGTTTCTTTGCAGGGGAAACTAGTTGTACCTTGGACGCAAACTTATTTACCTCTTTAGCAAGGCCCTATGGGAAATGAAGTCCGGTAGGGGTATGTTCAAGAGCACAACTACATCACTGTCCAGCTGTTGATTCAGAATATGTTATTATAGAAAAAGGGGGTTGATATTAACCAAATACAAGTACTGTACTTAAATACAATTGTGAAGCAGTTGTGTGATACTGTAGTATTTCCAATTTCTGCTATTAAATACTAGGTATTCCACTAAAAATAAGAGGTAAATAATTCCCTTTTTACTTTCTTTGGAGACTGAACCATTACAGGGTTAGGGTTAGTTATAATAATCCAAATATAATTTATGTATTATTATAGCTTAAGATAACATTTTGACAAAAAGTTGAGAATTGCAAGCTACCTAGCAGTAAACATAGTTAGAAAATAAATAATTACAATTCAGTGATATAATAAACATTGGTCTCAAATGGGACCATGGGAGAATGTGTTCTGGTTTTAGTTGCTCATACCTTGATAGTAATTAAAATACAAGGACAGGACTTAATTGTAAAACAGTATTTCTTTCAATTTTTACTAAAAAGTAAAATATCTGAGTTCACTTCCTGAAGAACACACACATTAAACAGGGTTAGACAATAGTATAAGTAGACTTTAGAGGTCTAGGTTGATTTATTTTATTCTAGAAAGAGAAAGTTTGTCTGACAGCACCATGCTCCAGGGAGTGCGCATGCAGTCTCTAACAATCTGGAAAGCTTAGAAGAGCCCAGTGATTGTGTTGCTCGTCTAAAATAATCCTCTGGAAAGGCCCCAGCGTGAGTCTCCACTGGTAAACCAACACTGAAATAAACGATCCAGGGTTTACAGTTTCAGGGAAAATGATGATCAGTGTGCATTAGTGCAGAGAGTGGCCCGTATTGATCTGTACTTTGGGATTCACTGTTGGAAAAAGCCCTATGCAATGGATCTCTCAAATACTTTTGGGATGGATATTCTTCTGTGCACTGAGAGGTCTGAGACGATTAGAAATGTGAGATGAGTACTTTCCTAACTTGATTTGTTTTTCAATAGGCAAGAGTAAAAGCAAAACAAAAAGTTAACTAAGTTAGGATAATGCTAATGCATTTTATACCAGAGAAAGCTTATACAGTGTGGCTTCACCTCAAATGACCTTGTACTAATAAAACATCCACAAACCACCTCATGTTTATCTGTTTGTCTTGAGTTTTCATATCATTTCTCTGTCCTATTGGTATTGACCTATTCTGAACATCATGATATTTAAGTAAGTATAACACTTGCTCTAAGTTCCCCAAAATGCCATTTATGCTCTGCCTGATGTTGTGTCTGTTGCCCTTTGACCTCAGCTGTGTCGCTTCACCACTCCCGTCCCCCACCTCGCTGTCTACTCCGGCTTTACTGACTACCCCACTGCAACTGCCTCACCCTCCCTCACCTTCCTGGCCCACACCCCGGCCTGTCCCTCTCCCATCAGCGTGGCCCTGGACAGCACCTCTGTGTCTGAGCGGCGGACAGAGACCGGGGAAGGAGAAGGCGAGTGGAGCCCTGCGGCTCGAGCCCAAGTGGGTGGAAATGTGTCCAAGTCTCGCATGGCTCTGTCCCTGCGTCGCCTGCTGAAGGGAGGATGCACCCCCGGCACCATGTTTGCCAGCCTGTCGCCCAAATGTCACTCAGCAGCCAGTACAAGTAGCCGCATTCAGCCCATCAGCCCGGACCAACCCAGCCAGGCTCCACCCGTAGTTTGTACCTCCTTTAACAGAATTCCCTTATGTTATGTTATATGTTTGCATGTGTTTCCATTTTCTACAATATCACTATTTTTAGTCTAGTATATTACATTCCGCAAACAATTACAGAACATTATACAAAATAATTTGCATTTTCTGATGAGTGATTTGCAGTGCATCGCAGTCCAATGGACAGCAATATTAAAACAAATCTGATTTACTTTTAAAGCAGATCACGTTTCTATTTTGTATTACGAAAAAGGCAAGCAATTTCCAAGTGTCTGCAAACTTGTTTTCTTATTCAATCAAAGGATTCCAATACAGAACATTTACACATTTAACCAAATCTACATCCATAACCTAGATACATAATGATATGTTTGAATGATCTGTAAGACAAATGACAAAACACTTCAAACTACCGTCTGAGTTTTGACGCTAGCAGCCAGATGGCGCTATTTGTCATTATTTTCTGCTTCAATCCACATTAATAAAACCATTTGCCATACTCTCAATATGAACCACAGTACAATTACTACAGCCAATATGCATGATGGCTCCATCTGTAAAAACATGAGGTTCAAATAACTGACTGAGACATGATTTACTCATCTCTCTGATGTCTGTGTGAGATACCGTCTGTGTTTAGGCATAATGGGGTTTCAGGGATGAATTTTTCCTCCGGCATAAAACTAAAATATTGTCTAACAGTAGCCCTTAGATAAGAGGGAAAGGTTACAAAACAAACGAACAAATTGATTCACTTATGTTAATGACATGGCAATATCTGTTTGCTAACATTAGCTGCCATAGGCTACGGGTCATATCAGACCAAATGAGGCTGCAGAAGCAAAATGCTGAGTGTATTAAAGAGTGTGTTTGTTTATGACATCATTTGCAGGGTAATGAAAGTGCTAATGTATTACATAGTCTCACTTTATTGGAGTACATGTGCACGTTTTTACTTTAACTTATGTTCATATTTTAATTGTATTTGTTTTATCTTTTTGGACATTTTGATTTCACCTCGTATCATATCACTAGTTTTTTTAATATATTTTTATTGCACATTCTGTTATGCTTATTTTATACACTGCCCTGTCAAAAGGTCACAAGCCTGTGGGGGGCAGTGCTATGATCTGGGGTTGCTGCAGTTGCTCTGGTCTAGGTTCAGCAACGTGCCCAAAGAATGAGGTCAGCTGACTCCCTGAATATACTGAAGGACCAGGTTATTCCATCAATGGATTCTTTATTCCCTGATGGCACGGGCATGTTCCAAGATGACAATGCTAGGATCCATCGGGCTCAAATTGTGAAAGAGTGGTTCAGTCTCAGCATGAGACATCATTTTCACACATGGATTGGCCCCCACAGAGTCCAGACCTGAACCCGATTGAGAATCTTTGGGATGTGCTGGAGAAGACTTTGCGCAGTGGTCCGAATCTCCCGTCATCAATACAAGATGTTGGCGAAAAATGAATGCAATACAGAAATAAATGTTGTGACGTTGCAGAAGCTTATGGAAACGATGCCACAGCGAATGCGTGCCGTGATCAAAGCTAAAGGCGGTCCAACGAATATTAGAGTGTGTGACCTTTTTTTGGCCGGGCAGTGAATTAATCATGTTTTATTTATTTAATTTCAAAATGAGGCAACCGTCACAATACCTAATTCCCGTGCATTAAATCAAGTATTTTGATCCCGATTGATTAAAAAAAAATAGACAGAGTCCATATTCAAAGGCTGCTTGTTAAACGTGTTTTAAAGAAAATATCCTGATGCAGGAACATGAAGGCCTGTACAAAACAATGCATTTACACAGACAAGCAGCCACTCAGACTCAGACTGTGAGTTATTTCAGCGAGCCTGGCACAACTCAAGCCATAAAAGGTCCATTATCCCCTGCAGGTCCAGAGGCCAGCGCAGGCCTACAGCCCCACAGTACCGACACTCTGTCCCTGTGTCTGAGCGAGGACCGGCTGGGCAGCTCTGCTCTGGACCTCTGTTGGGGGTTTCAATTGTCCTTCCTCCTCCAGACCCACCAGCCTGCTGCTGACCTCCCACAGCCTGCGAGCCACATCCTCATCCAGAGCCTCAGGCGCAGGCTCCTTTTCTGTCATCACATCATAGTAACCCCCAGTCACTCCCTCCATCTCCTCGGACACGGCCAGGTAGACGCTAGGCTGGGCCCCCAGCTCCGGGCTCTTCACCAACAGCGTGAAAAAAGGACCTGTAGGGGGGTTCAAAATTCAATGATGAATGATGATGAAAATGTAAAATCCAAGGCTCATCCAACAGTGCAACATAGAGTATACATAATATATAAATAAAATGGTGCAGTAATACAATGAATTAAATACGAAAATACAGTTTAGGATGAAACCAGATAAGACACAATGTCAAATGAAATACTGAACAAAACGCTGCATCTGATATATTTATCTGGGACAACATTAGCAAACTGGAGGTTATCGTGACTTGTAATAAGGTGCCAATTTCCAGTTAAAATAACTACAATTCAGAGGGATATATATAGTTATACAAATTACGTTCTTCATAATATTTGATAAAGTTGCTTTCCCTTTCAAAAGCTATTATGACTTTATAAATTACAATGCATTGCAATCGATGAAACAACACAATATTATACAAAGTTGTTTTTAAATACTAGCTTCATGAATAATAATCACTAAACACTCAAATATATAATAGTTAAGTCCCACGGGGGGCATTTCCAGTCCATTGATTACTTTGAATGATTGAACTTTTCATAATTATAACACATTTAGCTGAGAAGTACATGTTTCATATTTCAAGTGTATTTTTAATTGGTCTTTTTAGGTACTGCTATCTTTACTTCAGTAAGGAATCTGAATATCTTTTTCTACAGTTGGTTGTGAGTAGGACACGTTTTTTATAACAGCAGTGCAGCCTGTCAAAGCTTATTTATACATATCAAGTAGATAAGAATAGACCAACGCCGTGTAACAGAGTTCATACATCCCAGGGTAATTCGTGCATTTGCATTGGATTAACATTTATTGATTTCTCTAAACTCAGACTCCAATAAGGAGGCAGGATACTCACTGAGCACAGTGGTGGAGAACTGTGATTGGTGCAGATTGGTGTGCCTCCCGAGCTCCGTGGCAACGACGCCCGGGTGCACAGCATTCACCGTGACTCCTGTGCCTGTTACACACACACACACAGCATTGTTTTAAAAATACTTATCCAATGGCCAATTACAAACAAGAACGCAGGCCGAACTCCCTCCCACACATGCCCACATAAGCAGCAGCCAGTGGACTTGCCTTGTAAGCGCTTGGCGAGCTCTCTGGTGAACAGAACATTGGCAAGCTTGCTCTGACAGTACGCCTGCTTGGTATCAAACTTCTTTTTCTCCGAGTGCAAGTCCTCGAAGTCCATCTTTCCAACGATGTGGGCGAGGGAGGCCAGGTTGATCACTCTGCTGGGGGCGGACTCTTTCAACTTATCCAGCAGAAGATTTGTCAACAAGAAGTGGCCTGGAGGAAGACAGAGGCTCTCAGAATCAGGTGGTGATAGAGTTCAGATATTTACATTAAAAAAAGCTTACATTCAGAGGGTTTGGAAAAACTCTGTACGACTTAAATTAGGTACCTAGGTGGTTAACTCCAAACTGCATGTCGAAGCCATCTTCTGTCTTTCCTGCTGGACATCTCATAACCCCTGCATTGTTTATCAGAACATCCACACGCTGCTCCTCTGCAAGACAATCAAAATCATCTTTAGGATTTTAGGATGTTATAAGGATCCTTATTATCTGATGTACAGCCACTCTTCCTGGTCTCCACACAAAACTGACATAGATCACTTACTGACAAAAAAAACACAAGATCATAAAATGGTATAACTATAACTCACAATCATATTTAAGAAGCTTTTATGGTCTGCTTTATCTCAATAACTGAACACATAACTGTAGTGACAGTAACCTGTTTTTGTTTTCTCACCTCGTTTGATTTTCTCTGCAAACTCTCTGATGGATTTCATTGATGCCAGGTCGAGTTTGCAAGCGTAAACGTGACGATTCAGGGTCTTCCCTCGAATTTCCTTTGCAGCTGTCTCACACTTTTCCATGTCTCGACATCCCATAATGATGCGACCCCCTGATGATACCACAATGGAGAAAGAAGGACGTCATTGTGAGCATAAAAAACAACTGAAGATTTTATATATGATGAGCAAATCAGAGTCCTATTTTCTCCACACCTCTCTTGGCCAGTTCCCGGGCCGTCTCTTTCCCGATGCCGGTGTTGGCTCCTGTTATTACCACAGTCTTCCCAGTTATGGTAGCTTTACTAGTACACCGGCCTCCAGTCATATGGTTCCTGTAAAAATAATTAGTTTAGTGCAATTGCATTTAAACAAGGCTCTTTCTTCAGCATGAAAATATCAGATCTGTCTCTTGCTTCCAAATGAGCCTGGACTCAACTCTTTCTATCTTGTCTTCCTTATGTCACAAACAATTCTAATATGTAACACCTGTCTGTGTACATAATCAGCCCAATGCTTTTACTCAGGAAGATGTTTAGCTTTGCCAGTTAATTTAACATATATTGAGTAATATTATCGTACTCAAGTTATAACCACTCCATTCACCTCAAGGCTAAATTTGCAAGTGCGAAAAGCAGACAACTGTAACACAGCCCCCTGAACTCCAGAGGCCTCGCACAGCTCCAGGTTTACTTTGCACTGATTTGTGCTTTTTAATTGGTTTGGGAATATGCAGCACTTAATCACGATATTAACTGATGCAGTAAGGGCCGTAGCTAAGAAATTAAAGTATGCATGATTCTTAATCATAAACATATGGGAAACCGACCCCTCCGGATTGACTATGGTTGTGTAGTGTTTTTAAAGTGTGCCCTGCTGTATTGCCGTTACCTGTTTCAAAAATGTTTTTAATCAGTGTTATATTATGGATAAATGCACTTGGTATAACAACAAACTTGGTGATTCTACCTGAGAAAACCCTCATAGTTTTATTCTGCCATGACTCCGGGTTTGTGACTGACACACACAATGTTTTCGTTTTCATCACAGTCTCAAACTTTTGACCTGACCCTCACACAAGTTTGTTTATTCCTGGACTTGAATTGAACACAACTATTGAGGCTCATACATTCATGTAAATAACTGTCAGTGAGATAACACATGGAAAAAACAAAGTACTCCCCAGCGTTCACACAATCCTTATTAACTGTGAATGAGTGAGCAGAATGTCATTAACACCTTTACATCTACACAATCCAAGACAAGCACCCTGTTATAAAAGCTGCCTTTGTGAAGACTATATATCTATATAACTGGGCTGTACTTTGTGAGGTTGTTGTGTACTGGTTTGTATATTACAGCTAAAGTGTTCATCCCTCATAATGGGAGGAAATAACCTACTACTTAGGCATACTTAAAACCAAAACCAATTAAGCTATCTCCAATCGAGTACAACAAAACTTAGTACACATCACATTATGGAAATATATTGTTAACTAAGTCTTAATGTAAAGCTAACAGTATATTCAGCAGCAAATGTGACACATGCAGAGTGAAATATACAGTTACATCACAGTACAGGGACATTTTCTTTACTCACTTTAGTAAAACAGCAGTTCCAATTACTGTCCCAAACACAGAAACAGGTAAGATGTATTTGTTCATGACTCCCGAATATCTCTGAATGCTAAATCTAACATAAAAAACTGTTTTGACGCCGTTTCAAAAGCAGGTTTTACAACAGCTTTTAACACAAGGTTAGATGCGCATGTTTGGAGCGTCATCAACTGGTGCCAACCAACTGCGAGGAGCAAATACCAAGCGGAATTCTGGGAAACGTAGTCCCAATAGAATTAAACACCAAAACCATCAATGAACACCTTTTAACGTTTTTTTGTTGCTAAATTGTTCCCTGAAAAATGTTTAAAGAATGAAACTTATAAGGAGTGCTGATAAATGCAGGTGTTGTTCATCGATATAACTGATTTCAAATATTTACAGATACTTTTAGTGGTTGCTTTAACATCTTATATTTACGAGAGCTCTTGGAATCTAGACTCCCTATTGTGCATATACTATTATTTTGTGATCATTAAAAAACGGTGATTAGTATCTCTCATGTGTTGCATTTGGCTCTATGGGAATTCATTTCAATGTGACCTTCGCAGTTTGGATTATAAAATGCAATGTGCACTAAATTAAATGGAGGGTTATTGAAAGATTTAGAATCAGCAGAGAAGAGGACTATTTATTCAAAGGGGGGTGTGACTGTCAACACAGTTTATTTCAGTTTTTGAAAGGTGAAAAAATATGTTAAATTAATTATGTAGTGACTGCATTCAGAAAGTTTTTTCTGCCTTTGGAGAAACAACGGAGACTGACGGAGTGGAAAAGCTAAACCATGAGCTAAAGTAAGAGACAGAGAGGCAGCTGAGGATGGTCAAAAACCAATGTGTGGAGGTGTTGGAGCAGGGAGTAGTGCTCTGTACGCCAGCAGCAATAACGTTTACCATTTCTTACTCTTCCTGGTACACCATATGTTCTCTAAAGTTAAATAAATCTCTATTTTGTTCAAAGTTTAGTTACCTGCTGTTGGGAGCAAATGTTGCTGAATTCTCCAAAGATTTAGTTGAGTTCTGCATTTTTCTGAAGGGTTGTTTTTGGAAAATTTAAAAGAATAACACAGGGGAACGTTCTTTAAGTAAATACTGTTTTTTAACTTTTAGATAATTACTTCGTTCACACTTAAGTCAGACAAATGCGACTTGGATATGTTCAGACACTTTAATTTGGGTTTTAGGCATGTCTTGGCAGTTTAAGCCATACATTCTTTGCTATACGATGATTTTCTCGTAACATGAAGAACCTTCAAGATCTTTTTTTAACAAGATCAATTATTTAGTTCTGTTATAGATAGCCCTAACCCAAAAACAGAGCACGGTACCTATCCCCTCAGTTTCAAATAAGCTAGAACACAAAGTTACCTCTGCATGAAGATGAATTTGAGAGCAGTGAAAAAAACAAGGCCACCCCCTTACAACAAGAAACTTGAGGTGACACAAAAAAGTAAAAACTAGGACATCCGCATGATGTCTGAAGTGCAGAGAGGAGGAGCAGCTCTGCTCTATTTGTTCCCAGCTCAGAGGTGTGTGTCCCCCCGGTGTGTTTGACCCTTGATGTTCTCTGCTGTCAGCCCACAGTGCTTGACCTTCACTGTGATTTATGAGATGACCCCGAGGAAGCTCTTCGCCTCGCTGCACGTTCTGCGGTATGAGACACCTGAATATCTCAAAGAGGTGCTGAAGATGCATCTATTCAATATCCACTCATTTCCACTTCAGGATAGAGGGGTTTTTTTGGGAGGCTTCATTCTCCCTCTTTTCCTGATACTGGAGTTCTACTGGAAACAGTTCACTCTTTTTTATAGCCTCAGGCAGGGGCAAATTCTGAGACAATGGGCCCCCTGGGCACAGACATGTTAAAGGGCCCAATACCTCTACTACAGGAGCAAGACACACAGACTTTTTATTGGTAAGCCTCTTTTGATTGATCCCTACACTCATGGTGTGTCTCTCTGTGTTGTGTGTCTCTTTCTGGTGACTTTGTGAATCTTTTAAGTATTTGTGAGACTATTTTTGGTCACTTTGTGTCTCTTTTTGGTAATTTATTGACTGTTTGTTGTCAATTACTTACTATTTGTGGTCATGTTGTGATCACTTTTTGGTCACATTGTCTTCACTATGTTCTTTTTGCAGTAAAGTTTTGTACCTTGTGATCATTTTTTGATTATTTTTCATATCTTGTTTGGATCATTTTGTATTTGTATTTAGGAAGGAACAATGCGCATGAATTAACATGAACACTTTAGTCCATCATGTAAATGTACCAGATTTAGCCACAGGGGCTAATTTGCGGTCAAGTTATTTCTCTCAGTGGTCATGCTGTGATTACTTTCGTCCATTTTGAGTCTCATTCCGGCAGGTATGTGTTTCCTTGAGTGACATTTTGTGAGTGAAGGCCAAAGGGGGCCCAGGGGGACAATACGGTTTCTTGGACCTGTGCCCGTCAAGCCTGTTCAGTAATCCATCCATGATCTCATGAACCTGACCTGCATCTCTTTAAAGTAAATCAGGGCAGGAAGAAAAGAGAAAAACAGAACAAGTAAAATCCATTTCTATAGGGAATAAAGAGTTGCTCGTCTGAATGTATTATGTGACTGACATTTGATAGCCTGAGGCCAAATAAAGATGAATAAATTCTTTATCTCTTCAGAGGATCCAAATGAGCATCACCCATAAACCCTTCTGATCAGTTGTTTTTAATGATGGAGCATTAAGGTTATCCCTGTTATGTCGATGCTATTTTCTCAGTCCAATCTGTTCTGCTTGGCAAACTTTGTCTGGCATGAGGCCTGTTGTTAAACATGTACAGTATACGGGTGGCTGCCAGGGCTCTGAATTAATTGAAAGTCTTGCCTGGCTCTTACCTAATAAGGACAGTTGGCAAAGTCACAGTGCGAAGTAGCCTATTTGAGCCCATAAGCTGTTGAATTATGCAAGAGTGGAGCAGCTTGTTCCTTCAAATCATGAATCAAAAGTTTAAAGAAAAAAACCTCATGGAGGCATTGAGACTGGGTGGTTGTGTGAAGGCAGAGGTGGGAGAAGTATTCAGATCTTGTGCTTGAGTCAAGGTAGGAATAGCAGAGTGTAGGAGTACTCTGTTACATGTAAAACTCCTGCATTGAAAATGTTACTCAAGTAAAAGTAAAAAAGTATTAGCATCAAAATATACTTAAAGTACCAAGATTAAAAAAACTCATTATGCAAATGGGCCCATTTCAGAATAATTCATATCATATGTTTTGATCACAATTACCGGTGCATTAAAATGTGAGGTAGATTGTGAATTTCCTCCAGGTGTAACTAAAGTCTTATTTAAGTGTTGATTATATTTCACGTCATGTACTTAAAGTATAAAAAGTAAAAGCAACCATTGTGTGGAAAAAATGCTTTTTATGTGTGTATATATTTATATTTCTACATGTGATAATTCTAGATAATATTGTTGCATCTAGCATTACAGACAAACAAAGTTCTTTGACTTTTTGAAACATTTAAATAATGTTACTCTTTTGTGACTCAAAGAGTTCACTGGCTTAATTTTTTGAGATGCAATTTGGTAAAAGTAGCTAAAGCTGTTAGACAAATGAACTGGAGTACAATTACATGATTTCCCTTTTAAATTAAGTGGAATTGTAAAGTAGCATGAAATGGAAATACTCGAGTAAAGCACTTAAAGTACCTCCACATTTTACTGACGTACAGTACTTCAGTAAATGTACTTAGTTACTCCCCACCTCTGGATTTACTCTGAGTTGTAGTGGTGTAGTATGAAGTAGCAAAAAAGCTGAAATACTAA
This sequence comes from Eleginops maclovinus, assembly GCF_036324505.1. NCBI lineage: Eukaryota > Metazoa > Chordata > Actinopteri > Perciformes > Eleginopidae > Eleginops > Eleginops maclovinus. The sequence continues at coordinate 6,019,916 of NC_086358.1, read as the reverse complement.
AGTAAAGTGCAAGTCTCTCCGAATTCTACTTAACTACTTGAGTAGGTGAGATACTTAACGCCATAGCAGCAGGCGCTAGGACCCAGGACACGTGCGCGTATTAGTTTGCCAGAGGGTGGAGACAGGGAACAATGAGGGAGCTGACTGGTAGGACCAGCTGAGGATCTGAGACCGACCTCCCACCCCCACCGCGTACTCAACCTCAAAGTCCCGCTGGACTGACGGACACAGCAGACTGACCCGCAGACGGTGAAAGACACAGCTTTTGGTGAGAGTGGGAACATTGGTCCATGCATGCTGGTGCTGCAGAGAACAGAGGTGTTGCATGCGTGGATGTGCGTGAATGGGTTCGCCTCAGCGTGTGTGGTGCTGAACTGGGTCATGCGGACCACTGGAGGAGCAAGAGATAAACATTCCTCCTCCTCCCGCTGCTTGGCAGGTTGAGATGGTGGGCGCTCAAAGGAGGGATCCCAGCCTGTCTCCTCATCTCTGCCTCCAGCGTCAGTTGAGTTAATCCGCCTCCTATAGAAAAGTAAAAAAGAGCATCTCCAGAAGCCGGACGGGCATCTTCTGCTTCTTCTTCTTGGGCGGGCAGCAGAAGGCACTGAAGAAATCTGAAGAAATCTGTGAAACTGCAAGGTTTTTTGTGTTGGTTTTTTTTTTTTTTCAATGGACCTGCTTGTTTTGAAGCACCTTTAGACTACCTGATCGATAAACGAGGAGCTTCTTCCATCCGTTTCGTGCAGACCCCGGTGGAGCAGAACAGCTCTGATGCAGGACCATGGAGGAGAGAGACAGGTCGCCAGCAGGTGAGTGTGTAACACCTAGATGCACCCTGAGGTGCCTGCAAGAGTATCAGTCTGAAAGATTTAATGAAAAAAGGGAGTCAAAACAGTGGAGAAAATCTGAGTTTTTTTCATCTTTAATTCATTTATTTTGCTTTTTTTCCCCCATTCCTATGCTGTTTTGTTATTTAAATAGCTTTAATTTAACACGTTAATCTTATTATTATGGCCTGAACCTGATCTCATGGACAGTATTCATAGCCCATATCGCATCAATGCCACAGCTTTATTTACAACTATCATTAACTAATTAATGGTTGAGCTTATTTAGTGATTACATTTGCATTTACTCATAAAACAAGCACCTTTTTGCTTTCCCTATGCTTTTCTGATACGGTCGTGTGCTAGATGAATTCGAGGGCATCAGTGTGAATCCACTTAATGGCCCTTTATACTTTGCCCAGGGCAGACAGGTGATATCTCTCATCGTTAATGCTGTCTAATGCATTTAAATGAGCAGATGACTTGATAGAGCAGACCTCGTAAAAGCAAAGTCTGGAGGATGGTAATGGACTCTAAATGAAAGGGAGGTAGCCTAATACACAGGGCTTTTTCAGAAACATTGTTTGGATGGAAAGAGGCAGCAGTGATGGCTGAGACCATCAAAGGAGTAGTTCATCCCAAAATCGTGTCCAATTCAGAGTCAATGATGCTTTATAAAGGTATGTGTAGCCTATAATGTAAAAAATATACAGACAGAAAGCTTCATTTTTGAAATACTGTTTTAGTATCAGTAATCAGACTAAGCATTCAATTCCTCCTGAATGGACATGAACATGGAAGAAAATGCAGCCCTGATAACACAGCAGTAATCTGAAAACAATTATGCCTTAGGATCAGACTTCAACTTCATTTTAAGACCAAATCTTCTTTGTGAAATCCTCCATCTTGAAATAAACAAAAACATTCTGGCAGTCGAGGCAAATGTCCCAAACATGGTCTGCAGAACTAGGAAGGAATCTGCCACTACAGCTGACACATGAAAGGACTACGATCTTATGGATTTATGGAAACAGGAGATCCCAGACAATGTCCCAATCCAACAGCTGGCACACATACACACACAGCTTAACCCATTGTTGAATCTCACAGAGCCACTAACCTCTAAATAATGCACGATTTCACAATGAAAAACTGGGGAAATGGTGTCTAAACAGCATCTTACAAAATCAGTCTGATAAAAGGAAATCAGACTCAATCACAGTCTGGCAATAGCTGAGCTGCAATAGGAAAACATGGCAGCTCAGAGAACAGACAGGATGCAAACAGCACATTTAGAGGACTTGTTTTTAATTCTCATCTTCAAAAGTCTGCGCCCTGCTGGGTGGAAATAAAGAACCACATTATATCTGCTGCCTAACCTGCCATTATGTTAGTGAGAAAACAGCTGCGTAATGACACCCCGGTCAGTCACAATGTACATAATGTGCACATTTCTGTGTGGGTGTGTAGGACTATGAATGTGTGTTATGCATAATTGGCATTCATTATATTTTACATTTTCTCTACGATGGTTTTTAACAACAGTTTTATTGTTTGGGTTGATCATATTTTGCAGCAATTTGCAATAGAATTGGAAATGGGGAGAGACAGAGAGGTTAATTGCAGCCTCAGCAATCACCATTAGTGCATTGATTGTGGTTAGAGGCTATGGTATATGAGCCCGATGCAAATCACCATAAACTGTTAGTGTGCTTTGAAGTCGAAGGCGAAATGCTCTGAAAAAACCCCCAAAAACAAGAGCAGTGTCCTCCTTAGCGAGGCTCTTACATCATTTCGCCACACCCCCTTTTAGACCCCATTTTTTCTCCGGAGCTCATAATAGAGTCACATTTCCGCATGTATTTGACATCAAAGGGACGAGGTCTACAGTGTGTGGTACAAAGGGAGGGATGCTCCAATTTAGTCTCACTGGATTTCCCCAATCTTTTAACTATCCCCTTTCTCTCTCACTTTTCTTGTCACACGAAGCCTCCCTGTTAAACTTGTGACTACTGGATTGTGTGAGAGTGGGGGTTAGGTACAGTACAACATGTTCCCTCAGTAGTTTATTGCAGCGATGTTTCACTGCGAAATGATTCCTATGCAGGGCATGATTACAGTGATGGTAATGTTGACAATGTGTATAATGAAATTTGAAATATAATGCTCTATTTTGTAATCCTGAACCCTTAATCCCATACTACATAGTTGATTCATTCAGAATCAGAATTCCTTTATTCATCCCACAAAGGGTAAATTTACCTTGTTAAAGCCAAGTATAGATAGAGACGGGAAAAAAAGAACACTATTATAAAAAAGGCATTCACATAGTATTTAATATAGCATTACTTATAATCTAAAATAAGTGTAAGTGTGGCACATAACAGTACGATCATTATTCTGTGGTGAGATGTCTCTTTTTATCATTGTGCTCATTTTCTACATTGTTAGGCTTTTGTGGACACTGCACTGTGCTAGAACTGAGTGTCCTTCACTTCCTGTAGCACATTTCCACTCTCAGTCATTGTTTGGATCCCTTTAACCTTGGGGTGTCCCTTCCCGAAGTCGAGGTCATCCCCGCAGGAGGCGAATAGCAGCCAGCGCTTCTGCCAGCGGGCTGCAGATGCATTGGATGTGTGGAATACAGTATAGCCAGAGAGAGCGAGGGATGATGGGAAAAGAGCGAGGAGCAGGGACGGGGTTACACAGCACTCGAGCCCCAGCGGGGTTCCTCCATATGGGCAGCCGGGCAAAGCTGAGAGCATGTGATTTGTTAAAGTGAGTGTCCGTGGCCCGGGCCGCTGGTTCATCTATCACAGCACAGCAGGGGGTGTTTCTTCAGCCGTGTGCTAAATCCTACTAACTCAACGCCTCTGATGTTCTGTGTAAGGAGGGTGATCCAGTTTGTTTCACCTGAGTGTCCCGACTGCAACTGGCTTTCACAAGGTAGCCCTTTTAGTTTTTGATCGGATGAGAAATGTTAAGTCCTTTGTTTTAATTCTGTATCCCACCCACATCGAAACAAGAACAAAGGGGACAGACAGAAAGATATCCATATGTCTGTTTTTCTCAATGAGTGGGAGAAAATGCACCAGTCTCATCCTATTTCACTCACTTTTTTCAAGTTGACCCCTTGGCGTGACATGCTGGGCATTCTTACAGTAAATTGGACACAGGAGATCAGTCTACACACATAATGACTCTTGTGCCGAGAGCAAGGCAACTAGTCCATTAGTAATGGAGAGAAGTAGCAACATGAGGCAGGCTCTGCAATCTATTTATTTCTTTCATTAGTCCCTTGTTTGCTTTTTCTGGAACAGACAAGAGAAAGGGAGGAGATGCTGGACTAAAAAGGGCAAAGCGGCTGATATATGGTTTGTGTACAAATTATAAAGTATATTTGTTAAAGATGAAGCTGGAACATCCACTCGATTGCCCAAATGTTCATACTTTCCACAACATAATTTAGCTAATGTCCTATATGTGAATCAGTAGTCATGTTTGACATTTGTGAAGTCTTAATGAGTTAATCAGCATGTCACAGTTCATTGCAGCTGTATAACTCACGCTTTACACTAGGAAAACTGCCTGAATACACAAATATTGTCAAGAGTCACGTGACAATGCCTCAGATATTTGTCCATCTGCAATCTCAGCTTCTTATGTTAATGAATTGTTAATACAGACACAGTTAGTCTCTGGAGAACAAATAGCCCTGTCATTGAAGACAACATTGAACGCATTAAATATGCAAACATGCCAAGCATCTGCTCTACAGCCTTGCTTACAGATTTATGAGGCTGCACTTAGACAAAGCTGTGATTCCAGATAAATGCTATTATGTTTACATGCACATACTGTAATGACAAAGCTAACACACTGTTGTTTAGCAGGGATCATGTTTACAATCTTAGTTTGGTGTCCTAGCATGCTAGCACTTGCAGGCTAGCACAAATCAATTGAAGCTGATGGGAATACTATTTGGAGTCGGAAACCAAAATATTGGACTAATTGAAAGTCTCACTTTATACTAAAACATGAATGTATAAACCATATTTTATTCCAATACATCCAGTAGTTCAAAACCAAAGACATTTTTACTTGTTGTACTCAAAGAAAAGTCTGGGATCATCAAAGTAAGTCTAGGATCTGGAAATGATCTCATCACACATTTTTGAATGGTTTCCAATAGCCCGGAAATTCCATCTGAGAGTTGTTGAGGTATTTCAGTCTCTGGACAAAAAAGGTGGATAGAACAGCAAAACAGCAATACAACATTGCCTTATGTAGAGCTATGCTATTGATAGCCTGGCTACACAGTAAGTAAACCTTACCTCTGAGAGTAGGAGCTCCATTAAAGACCTCCTTATCCTTGACTGGACCTCTTTTTGAAAAAAGTGCCATGTGAAGTCCACAGTAAGACCATCAGGAAACCTCATAGTTCAGAGGCCAGGAAAACACTGGACAAGGTAGATGTCACACCACAGGATAAATATCTGTTTCCATCTTCAGCTAGGTGTTAATTGGAGAAAAGATCAACTGCTTCTGCAGTTTAATCTCATGTGTGTCTCATGGAGTAAGCCTCAACAGGATTCCAGTCCGATGCTTCGGTTATCAGGATGTGGAACTGGATTTTTCACACTTTTATGGGAACATGCTGGTTTTTTAAATAGGGTTATACTGCAAAAGCACTCAGCTCTGTCTGAGTAATTGCTAAATAGAGCAAGATTGCCTATCTGATTTTGAGGGGAAATTAGTGGCTGGAAAACAGATTGCAGCTGCTGGGCAAAAACCCTGCAACTTCACTCTTTGGAATTTGAAAGAACACAGTTTGTTTTAAGGCTGTTGTCCTTTGTTTTGCCAAGGTTTGTTGATGGAAATCTGGTTTTCTGACACTAGTAAATCAGAGCTTTTTTCACAATTAAAACTGACCTGAAGAGGAATTAGTGAGAAATCCAGGGATCTGTTAGGCAAAGGTTGACAGATGATTGACAATGAGTGGGACTGGCTCAAAACCAAAGCAGTTTCTTTCTTTTAAGCCAAATCTGTATCTGCATTTGAAGCGTGTTGTTGTTACCTTGTCTTTTGATGCCTCAGAGGACAGTGGAGGAGCAGAGGGCAGCGTGGGAGATCAGTGGGGCATGTGTGGTCGAGCACGAATGCTGAGTCGTGCTGTGGCTCACAGCTGCTCCCTCTCAGAGGTGGGAACATAAAGGGCCTTTGATAGAGTGTCACTGTGCGACAGATACACCAGCCCCCCCTTCACAAACACTTAAAGAGACCACATAACTTCATCCCCGCACCTCAGGGGCACTACGCTGCAGTTTCTGGTTCCCATTCACAGCGTCATCACAACCGTCTCCCGACCACTCATCACATTTCAAGACTCTTAATCCAGTTCTGCAGTGGAAGTGAGTGCAAGGTGTGTGTGTGTGTGTGTGTGTGTGTGTGTGTGTGTGTGTGTGTGTGTGTGTGTGTGTGTGTGTGTGTGTGTGTGTGTGTGTGTGTGTGTGTGTGTGTGTGTGTGTGTGTGTGTGTGTGTGTGTGTGTGTGTGTGTGTGTGTGTGTGTGTGTGAGGGGGGTGGGTTGCTTTTGTCTTTGTGGGAGCTGAGTAATGTGATTAAGATCCATGCTGTATGCTGCACATTTAGCCCGTGGAGCTGACTGGAAGAAATCAACAAGCACTCCCTTCACTCTTGCTGCACTGAAAAAAATGGAACATTGTCTTTAATCAAATATATTATGTCAACAAATGTCACATAACTGGATTAGGTTAGTTGAAAGCATTATTATTAAGTTGAATGTAATAGTATTGCTTGCTTAACCTGATACAGTTATGTTGACGTAATACATTTAATTAAATTCAACTTTTCAGTTGGTGCCACGCATGGTGCACGGTCATTAACGTGCATCCTGTCCGTCGGTCTGTCCTGTTTAAAGGTTTAATCTCCAAACATTGACCACGAACTTATCCTGATAATGATCTTATTGCGTGTTGACTCGCTGTAGGCTATACAGTGGGCACGCTCAGATTGAGTAGGCTACAATATCCATAGTCCTTTAGGTAAGCATCTCCCTGGCTATGATAAAATCAAGAAGCAAGCGTTATCTACAGAGAAACACACAAGGCACTTTCTATTTGCAGTGGACACAAGAGTGATGAGCCAAGAACAGAGGGCTAAAAATGGTTGCATCCTATTTTCGTTTTCTCCGTCTAATAGCCGAATGCATAAGCCTCGTCCAACAGTATAGCTGAGGAACCTCAACGCCTTCAGAAAATAACTTCTTTTGCCATGTTTTTATCATCTGCACATTAGTTACCGTACATTAATTCGGCCTTTTTACCACCGAAAATGCTCCTGCCAATCGACATGTTTGAGATGCTCTTGTCTGAACCAGTGATGCTGAGGAAACTGGCTGCAGGGAGACGAGAACAAAGCATTTTCCTTTGAATGATGGATGAAAAACGCCATCAGCGAAATTGTTTGTGCTGATTTGATGCCTATTAGTGTGCGTATGGGTGTGCGTGCCTTGCATGATTGGATGATTGCATTTGATTGTGTGTGTGTGAGTGGGATTGACGAGAGACAATGGGTAAGATCATTAGTGTGATGCACTTCATTTCCTCAAAAGGGTCCATTTAGTTGGTTTAATATCTTTTTTCGTTTGCTCAATCACTGCAAATGAAGCTTACCTGCACAGTCACTGATCTCTGATTTTTAATTTGTTGTCAGTTGGTTCATTTGGTGCCAGTCTGACTCCATCTGAGCTTGCAATTAAAGCAGCTGTATTTTCCCCTCCTAGGATCAGTCTGACCTATTTGAAACTTGGCACTTTTGAGAATCAGCGATAACTTTTCTTCTGCAGTGTTTTTCTTTTTTTTTTTCTTCTTCAGCATTTCCACCTAAACACCTACTGTACAAACCAAATGTGTTTTCTAGGCTAAACAACCTATTTTCTGAAAAGCATTGCTGATATGCTGACTGGAAATTGTAAACGTATGAATATGATGATCTGGAGCACGCCTTACCAGTGCACATAGACCTTGAAACTGCCAGCTCTTTCCATCTGCTTCCATTTGTAAGTCCTTCTACCTGGACATATTGATTTTTCCATAGCTGTCTGCCAGTAAGTGCTGTCTGAGACCCGGCCATATCTGAAAGCTGGCTAGAGTAATCTAGAGGGACAGCAGGAAGTCCAATGCATTTACAGAAAGCAGTGCCCCTGTTGATGCCATCTCTGAATTGATTGTATGGAAATTAAGCTCTGTTAAAGCCTCCCTGATTTAACTGACCTTTGGGATACAATGTGCAGACAAGAATACATGGATGCGTGCCAACAAAAATAGAAAATATTGATGAGCGTTTTGTACACAATCATGCATAATATTTACATCGCCTGCCATCATCATAGCAGAACAGAATCTGTTTGTGAGCCAAGTTTTTTCCTCTTCATTTAGTCTGCCTCACAGCGTCAAGGCGAGCCTGTCTCTTTCTCCATCTGGGCCAGGACGGGTGGGCAGCGGCGGGGGCTCACCTACATCCAAGATGGGCTACTGCGGAGGGGTGCCTGTGGAGGACATGCAGGCCCTGGCCATCACCTCTCTGTCGGCAGCAGATGTAGCCAAACAATATGAGCACATCCGCGAACTGGGGAAAGGGACGTACGGAAAGGTGGACCTGGTGGCTCACCGGACACAGGGTGAGTTTTCTGTATCTCTGCTTTAATTGAGTGTCTTAAATAGTCATTTTGGAAAGCAGTGTTCAGATCTCCATGTTGTGCCTGAATGAGGATCACTAGCTAAGGCAGATCAAGTCTCAGCAGTGAAAAGGTTTTGTTAAGGATTTTCTTTTAGGTATAATGTTTAATCCTTGATTGTAAAAAACTCAAGGTTAGAAAGCTGGCTCAGTCTGAAAGCGTGTGGCTAAGCACTTTAAAGTAGTGCAGAGGGGGCTGAGAGGGCAGTAGATATTTTCAGCACTCTCAAAGGCTTCTGTTTTTCCGCAGCTGTGATCAGGAACAGCTGGTTGTATGTGTGTAATGGGAATAAGATTCATTCACTGTACTTGTTTATATGAATGAATGCGCTGTAGCAGCTGCTGCAAAGGCAGGGTTGGGTGATTGGAAATCTCTCCGCTCCCTTAAAGTGTCAGGTAACACTTCCAAATTCCCTTACGATGCTTTGGATAGGGCTCTTTTTCATGCCCTATACCACTAGGTCCATTTAGAAGGAATTCTTGTTGTTGATTTGGTGGACAACAATCGAAAAGTGTTGCTGATGAGCCTGTGTCTCAGCACATGTTTGGCCTAGTTCAAAATCGACTTATTCATGGTTGTCGCCTTTCTTTATTTCATCCCTGTCTGATTAGTCAGTAAAATCCATTGGCGTAGGTAGAGAGCAGTGCTTGACAACAAAGGCTTTTCGTTTTTGAGTAGTAGCTGAATAGGGTGACGCAGTGATGACGTAATTTTGTAGGCCGACCCAGAAGTTAGTGTCACAAAGGGGTCACACGACAAAAAGCAACCGTTTTTTTCCCGTTGGATTTTGGTAAATTGCAGAAAACAAGCTCTGTGGCAAACACGCATTTATAGTTCTTTCACGTTTTATGCAGCAGGACGATCTCCACTCAATAACACTTCTTTGTGATTTTTGAAGTGTAAATCGTCATACGTAAAACAGCGCTAGTCCGTAAACAAACTAGCCTACTTCACGGTCACATGGCCGCGCATCACCACCGCTAAGCTAAATGCGGTCTTGTGTCGGCATGATGATGTTTTGTGGTGTCTTTTAGTCACTAATATACTGACGTATCTTTATCTAAAGAATCCTTTAGGCTTGTTTAACCACAGACCTCATTTCAGGCTTCTAACCATAAACATGTTTTTTTTTTTAAAGGCTGACATGGGAACCGGAAGTGATCAAATGCTTAGTTATTTACGGGTTTTAGGACTTGATGTGCACCCCTCTATTCAATCTGAAACTTGCTGGGAGGCTTGTAATTGACATTGAGCACTATTGTTTAGTCTTTACGCCATCAAATATATAATAATATCTGTCCGTCCATGTCCATGAGCAGTTTTCACTGGTCAATATGCAGAATTAAATAGCACTCTGCCAGCCTTCACATGGAAACTTTAATACTCCAGAGGTTAAATGTGACCATCTACATGTTTATGTATGTGACTTTTTTTATAGGGACCAAGATTGCGCTGAAATTTGTTACCAAGAACAAGACGAAGCTCAAGAGTTTCCTGCGGGAGTACAGTCTGACCGGCTCTCTGAGCTGCAGCCCTTTCATTATCAAAATCCTGGACGTGCTCTTCGAGACGGAGGACAGCTATGTGTTTGGACAAGAATATGCGCCCGCTGGCGACCTTTTCGACATCATCCCCCCACAGGTAAAGCTATCATCCTTTCTTCAACCATTCACCATCCTCACTCATCCAGAGCTGCTCCAATCGCCGGCCATGTTCACACTCGGCAGTTTTAACAAGCTCTCCCGGGATTGGATCCTTGTCTTTGTCCCGGTTTCACTGCACAGGGGTCTCACTTTGCTTTAGTGCTGTTTCAGTTCATGGGCTTTGGAGGACTTCAAGGTTCTTATAAAGACTAATTAAAAATAGTTCAAAACTCCCTTTTTTGAGTCTCACTTAAACTCAATATAACCATCACCTACTCTTTTGAACCTACTCACCATGAAACTTTTCACTAATATCGCCCCCCATATATTACCTCCTACCCAGCCGTATATATATTATCTATTGGACTGCATTCATCTAAATGTATGTTTCTCTGCCTTCCTTTCTCCAACCCTTTGTCCTTCTCTCAGGCTGGTCTGCCAGAGGAAATGGTCAAACGCTGCATGCAACAGCTGGGTTTGGCCCTGGACTTTATGCACAGCAAAAACCTGGTGCATCGAGATGTCAAACCTGAGAATGTGCTCCTATTTGACCGTGAGTGCCGTCGCATCAAGCTGGCTGACTTCGGCATGACCCGACGCGTGGGGAGCCGTGTGAAAAGAGTGAGTGGCACCATCCCCTATACGGCGCCAGAGGTGTGCCGCGCTAGCCGTGCTGAGGGTTTCCTTGTCACCACCAGTCTGGATGTGTGGGCGTTCGGCGTGCTCGTCTTCTGTATGCTGACAGGCAATTTCCCCTGGGAGGCAGCGCTGCCGGCTGACGCTTTCTACGAGGAGTTTCGGCGCTGGCAGAAAGCAGGGTGTCCTGTGGGGACGTACCCATCTCAGTGGCGCCGTTTCACGGATGATGCCTTGCGCATGTTTCAGCGGCTGCTTGCTGCTGAGCCGGAAAAGCGCTGTGGAGTCAAGGACGTCTTCTGCTTTGTCAAGTACGAGCTGGTGAGCGAGCTCAGGCGAAGAGCATCCTGCCGAGCCAAGAGAGGTGAGAGGTCAAGCTCGGGAGTTTGCACTGGCAGTTGCACTCCCTCCTCGTCCTCCACTTCCTCACGTTCCTCCCACAGACACCCTGAGCCCTCCACCCCTCCTGGAACAACTTGCCTCCGCCCGGCGCCGCTCAAACGCAGCGTCCTGTCTGATCCGCTGTCTCCCAGAGAGGAGTCTGGACAGCACCAGTCGCCAGGCCGAGACAAGAACAAAAGCCAGATGGTGATGGCAACTGCCATCGAAATCTGTGTGTGACCACACAAATGTTAGCAGTGGACATTTGCTGGCTTCTCACAGTAATAACAAGCTGTGAAGAGGTGTTAATGACTACCACTGAGTCGTCAGTGAAAAAGGATAGGTACTTTAACCATGAATGAGAAGCTCAGGATCACATCCCCGCCTGTGGAAATGGACATCATCAATCAGCCGTACACACTTGGACAGCTTATCCCCGGCACATGCCGTTTAGGTTTGATTTGTGACCAAAGACTCTCTTCCCGAGCTCAGAAGCAGTTTAAAAGACCGCTGGTGTTGCTCCTCTCAGCTCATTCTGCCATCCAGACATTTGTGTTTTCTGTCCATACACTGTGGTGGTGCTAATGATTCTATGATTAGATATTTATTTTCTCACTCATCACCCCATGTCTCTTTACTCATCTCAAAGTACAAGCTCCAGGGAGGCCAAAATGATCTGTTGATGCCGCAATGTTAGAGGCCGGTGATCTGAGGGCTATCTTCGCCACTTCATTCGACTGCCATTTCTCAGACTTACTTCCAACTTCCAATGCATAAAATGTGTCTTTTTTCAAGGTAAAATTGTTAAAAAGAGAAAAAAACTTTATGTAGCAGTTTGTACGAGATGTTTTTTTTATGTCCGTGTCTAGACTAGAGATAGGCATCACCTCAGGACACCTCAGTGGGTCACTTTCTGTTTTATTATTAATGGAAATAGATTGACTGGCTGAAAAACACATCTTTACCACTTCTGAACTGCTCCCAGTAAGATTCCTTTTTCAATGTAAAAAAAAAAATGACTACAGGGAATGAGCATTTTCTGAGGGAAGAGGAGGCGAGCAAAGATGGGGAGAAGAAATGTGTTTTTATTATTTCTTTTCTACCTGCTGTGTTTATTTGGATGTGTATGTGTGTGTTTCAAATGCTCAAGCACAAGAATTTTGTAAAGAGGGAGAACTCTTCGTGAAAACTACCACCATGTATTGTAAATATTTTTGATATTTCTAGGAGTGCACCGTGTTATCAGGTAGTTCAACTATGTAGCGGTACTAATTTTCTATGACAGGTTAAGATGTTTTACTTTTAATGTTGGGGCAATGCACTGTATGTAGCAACACAATAAGACAGAATGTACAGTATATGACAAATTAAATATATAGAAATACGATCAAGAGCCTATCACAATGTTGAACATGGTAGCAGCAGCTGCTCTTTTACTGTGTTTGTTTTATCTGAAAGAATCAGGTTCTTTTTAGAGATCTGACACACCACTCATTTCTGCGTTTTCCTGTCACCATATCATTATCATGAGCTACATCCATTTCCTGTGTAAAATCACGCTTCGTCAATGAATAGCTTGTTCTTCATTCAGTCAGTCAAAGATACAGAGTGGCTGCTTTGCAAAGTCGCAAATTAATTTCCCAACACTACAAAAGGTGTTCCAATCATTGATTATCAAGATGCAACATAATCACACAATCCGTACTGCGCAGAATAAGTTGTTGCACCTGTTGTGTTGGCATTATTTTCCTGCCTCTCTCTGGGAATTCATCCAAATATATCACATGAATAGCAGAGCCCAGGTGTTTATTGTCTGGATGGATGACCTCTGTGTCACGTATGAATTTTCCTACGAAAGATGATTGAGCTTGACAAGGTTCAGCTTCCAAAGAGAAGATCCTGAAAATTATAAACGCTTTTAAAAAGCAGCGTATGATTTGCTTGGAATTAGTTACTGTTTACTTTACTGCAAGATTGTGTGTGTGTGTGTGTGTGTGTGTGTGTGTGTGTGTGTGTGTGTGTGTGTGTGTGTGTGTGTGTGTGTGTGTGTGTGTGTGTGTGTGTGTGTGTGTGTGTGTGTGTGTGTGTGTGTGTGTGTGTGTGTGTGTGTGTGTGTGTGTGTGTGTGTGTGTGTGTTCATATTTATGTGTGTTGGTCTTCATTTTCCAGTCCTTCGATGACAGCCCATCAGCTCTATCGCTATAGTGACAGTGACAGTGCTCCTCTGGTTTCCCTTCTCTCCTTTTCTTGAAAACCAAGTATAATTTAGCCCAAATGAAACAACTGGTCCCACCACGTTACCCACAGCTCCTCATGACAGCTGCTGAGCTTATTACACTGGATGACACATTTCTGCAGACATACATAATCCTGCGTTTTATAATCATAGTCTTTATCCAGCCTCATCAGGCTAAATCAAAGCTTTTGATAGTCCCCATCAGTCCCTTGTCTCTTTCCATACTTACTCTTGATTCTGCAAAGGAGACGTATTGTATGAAGAGAGGCCCCATGGGATCTGTCCAAAAGGTAATCCGTCAGTCCATTGTGGAGGAATGTGAATTAGCCCTGCCTTACGTCTTTCTATTCTGTCAGTGTGATGTAGAATCTACATTGTAGAAAAAGACAGGGACTAGATGGACGGTAAAAAGATGATATAAAGTAAGGCAGTTCAACATAATGCAACTTAACAATACTGAATGCAACATTGCATACCATAATATGAGATATCATAACACAGCGCATCGTAACATGACTCAACATAACACGCTTCATGACTGGACGCATCATAGCTTGACAAATTAAAAAAATACGTATCATGATATGAAGTATTATAACCTGACTCTTTATAACCTGACAGATCACAACATGACGTATCAAAACATGACATTTCAAAACATGATGCGTCAAAACATGACAGATCAAAACATGACATTTTAAAACATGATGCGTCAAAACATGACGTATCAAAACATTACATTTTAAAATATGACGCTTCAAAATATGACGTTTCAAAATATGACGCTTCAAAACATGACAGATCAAAACATGACGCTTCATAACCTGACAGATCACAACATGACGCTTCATAACATGAGAGATCAAAACATGACGCTTCATAACATGACAGATCAAAACATGATGCTTCATAACATGATGTATCAAAACATGACAGATCAAAACATGACGTATCAAAACATGACGTATCAAAACATGACGCTTCAAAACATGATGCTTCATAACATGATGCTTCATAACATGATGCTTCATAACATGATGCTTCATAACATGATGCTTCAAAACAGCATGATGCTTCAAAATATGATGCTTCATAACATGATGCTTCATAACATGATGCTTCAAAACAGCATGATGCTTCAAAACATGATGCTTCATAACATGATGCTTCATAACATGATGCTTCATAACATGATGCTTCAAAACAGCATGATGCTTCAAAATATGACACTTCAAAACATGATGCTTCAAAACATGACACTTCAAAACATGATGCTTCATAACAGCATGATGCTTCAAAATATGACACTTCAAAACATGACGCTTCAAAACATGACGCTTCAAAACATGACGCTTCAAAACATGACGCTTCAAAACATGACGCTTCATAACATGACGCTTCAAAACATGACGCTTCAAAACATGACGCTTCATAACATGATGCTTCAAAACAGCATGATGCTTCAAAATATGACACTTCAAAACATGATACTTCAAAACATGATGCTTCATAACATGATGCTTCATAACATGATGCTTCATAACATGATGCTTCAAAACATGATGCTTCAAAACATGACACTTCAAAACATGACACTTCAAAACATGACACTTCAAAACATGACGCTTCATAACATGATGCTTCAAAACAGCATGATGCTTCAAAATATGACACTTCAAAACATGATGCTTCAAAACATGACACTTCAAAACATGATGCTTCATAACAGCATGATGCTTCAAAATATGACACTTCAAAACATGATGCTTCAAAACATGACGCTTCAAAACATGACGCTTCAAAACATGACGCTTCATAACATGATGCTTCATAACAGCATGATGCTTCAAAATATGACACTTCAAAACATGATACTTCAAAACATGATGCTTCATAACATGATGCTTCATAACATGATGCTTCAAAACATGATGCTTCAAAACATGACACTTCAAAACATGATGCTTCAAAACATGACACTTCAAAACATGACACTTCATAACATGATGCTTCAAAACAGCATGATGCTTCAAAATATGACACTTCAAAACATGATGCTTCAAAACATGACACTTCAAAACATGATGCTTCATAACAGCATGATGCTTCAAAATATGACACTTCAAAACATGATGCTTCAAAACATGACGCTTCAAAACATGACGCTTCAAAACATGACGCTTCATAACATGATGCTTCATAACAGCATGATGCTTCAAAATATGACACTTCAAAACATGACGCTTCAAAACATGACACTTCAAAACATGACGCTTCAAAACATGACACTTCAAAACATGACGCTTCAAAATATGACACTTCAAAACATGATGCTTCATAACATGATGCTTCATAACATGATGCTTCATAACATGACACTTCAAAACATGATGCTTCAAAACATGACACTTCAAAACATGACGCTTCAAAATATGACACTTCAAAACATGACGCTTCAAAACATGATGCTTCATAACATGACGCTTCAAAACATGACACTTCAAAACATGACGCTTCAAAATATGACACTTCAAAACATGACGCTTCAAAACATGATGCTTCATAACATGACGCTTCAAAACATGACACTTCAAAACATGACGCTTCAAAATATGACACTTCAAAACATGACGCTTCAAAACATGATGCTTCATAACATGATGCTTCAAAACATGACGCTTCAAAATATGACACTTCAAAACATGACGCTTCAAAACATGATGCTTCATAACATGATGCTTCATAACATGATGCTTCAAAACATGATGCTTCATAACATGATGCTTCAAAACAGCATGATGCTTCATAACATGACGCTTCATAACATGATGCTTCAAAACATGACGCTTCATAACATAACAGATCAAAACATGACGCTTCATAACATGACAGATCAACACATTACGTATCAAAACATGACACTTCAAAACATGATGCTTCATAACATGACGCTTCAAAACATGATGCTTCAAAACATGATGCTTCATAACATGACGCTTCAAAACATGACGCTTCAAAACATGACACTTCAAAACATGACGCTTCAAAACATGACAGATGAAAACATGACCTGAGGAATCATATCATAAAGCATCACGACACAACATAACATGACGTATCATAATACAAAGCTTCATAACATGTCACATTACATGACTTATAATTAGATTCAGCCCGTGTTACAGTGTTTTGATGTGAGCAGCTGTAGCTTTGTTAAACATCATACTTTTAGCATAATTAGATTACCGTCAGTTGTTGCAATGTGCAAGACTGTTTCTCATGGACTGTTATGACAGGAATTGTTAGGTTTAATAATGGGGTGTCAAATTATATCAAGTTTTACTGAAGCTTTAGAGAGTAGCCTCCTTTGCCCAGCGTCTCCTGATCCAATGATCAAGCTGTTCTCTGCCAGCAAGTTTTGTTGCAGAATCTCATGTAAATACTGTATGTACTGTGTCTTCAACAAAACGAAAAAATAAATAAACAAAATGTTCATATATGTTAAATAAATACGTTTATGCACCACATCTCATGGCTCCGGGATATTTCTGTATGTGTTTATAAATACTGTGGTGGTATTTCTTTCTGCCTGTGTATGCAAAGCTAATTCAGCTCTTCTTTGTACGGTCCCCAGACTGTACATTAGATGAAGGTCAGCTTAAGTCACATGTTATTTCCCTAGGCTTTGGTTTGGTTTGCCAGCGAGCCTCCAGACTATTTTAATACGCTGACTTCCTTCTGAAAGCCCAATTACCACATCTGTAGATATGAGTTATCTGCTGCCCTCCAATGAGTTCAAGGACAGCCCGAATATGACACTATAGACGAGAACGGTTATCAGCTCTTCATACTCAACTGTTGTGTCAGAGTTTGCTCAAGTTTTTATCAGACCGAGCTAAGACGGTGGCGGTAGACTGTGGTGTATCTGCCACTGAGAAAAGCTAATCAGCTCAGACAATGCAAGAGAAAGGAAAGGTCAGCCATGACACGCAGGGCTTCTGTAGTGAGTGGAAGCTTGTCCTTTGTGATAGCCTGTTCTCTGGCCTTAAAGGCTACAGCAGCCTAGTGTCAGTGTAATAGTCTTAATTGTGTTGGACCCATCAAGATAGAAGATACTGAACTAAGGCTAAGCTGAAAAGTGGAGGGATTTAACATGAGACTTCACTTGGTGAGGTCACAAAAGTCACAATAGTCACAATTTTTTCCGGAAAATCTTTCTGTATAAACATATGCAAAGTTGGCCATTAACATTGTCTCTGACCTCAATCATGTCCTCATCAAATATGAGATACAGGGTCACAATTTAATGATGTCAGATTGAAGCGCTTTGGTTGACCGGACAATCCTAAAAGGAAATATAGAGATTAAACCCAGATCAAATGTTATTGGTAGGATCCTAAACACACTGTCTTCATTGATTGTAATGTTATGTTGAAGGGTGGCTTGGTTAAATATTTCTCATTGTTGATGTTGCAAATAAAGCTGCTGAGATGCAAGGACAATTTCCAACTTGATTTAACAATAAAGATTAATCATACTGTAAACAATATCTGATTGCTGAAGTTCAGACACAATTATCTAGCTTTGTTCCATGCCTAAATACCAATAGGTTAAATAGAAACATATGTTTCCCCCGCCCATTTTGGCCGAAAAGACCCTTTCAAGTGTATTTTTTCTTGGCTGCAGGTTTCAAAAGACCATCAGCTAAACCAAATTGATTCCCAGGACTGGAGGAATCTGGATGTTAAGCCTTCAGTAGGTGGTGCAGGAGCGTGGACGGTTAGGAAAGTGATCCCTCTGGATGCAGCTGTCTCCGTGAGATCAAGTGTTAAATCCTCTTCAGTCATGCTCTCTCAGCATGGGCTGATGTCAGTAACATGAGGTGACTGTGTGACTGACGGAGAAACCATTCACTGTCCTGACTCATGTCACCATCATCTCTGTGATGTACAGCGCAGACAAATATGACACAGTCCAAAGAAGTGGCAGACTCCCAAAAACAAATCTCAACATTCTCTCAACCTGATGAAATCTCAGCATGATATGTTTGTCAGAAAGAGGAATCTGACACATCCTTGCTGCTCCACCGGTGTCCCTGAATCAAATGGTGAAAAATAAATAATTTAGGTGCTCTTGCAGCACTAGCAGCTGATTTGTTTAACATTTTAACGGACATATAAATGAAACAAGGTAATCCTCAAATGTCTTTGAAACTTTGGATGGAGACTTTCAGCTCAAACATCGTGCAGCTAACAACCTCAAAATTCTGCCTGGTAACACTTCAAATACTGTATATCTTTCAAATCTCTTTCAAACTCAGACTTTGTGTAAACAGAAGTCACAGACATGTAATTACTGAACAGTTCTGTCTTGCTGGTGAACAATAAAAAAGATGCAGCTGCTGTGTATACCTTACATAAACCACCTGATGTGGTTTGCTTCAAAGGGAATTCAGCTGTGTAAGTGAGCAAACAAGTGCAGGCAAAGCATTCTTCTAGAGGTTGAATACATAGTAAACAAAGAACAAAGATATTTTTAAGTTTTCTTCTTCGCAGACTGCAGAGTAATGTAATTTTAGCTCATTGAAACACCACAGGGAACATACTGTACAGTATTAAAACCTCCTGCGTCACTTCAGCTTCCTGCCTCTGCACCTACAGATGAATCACTCCGAAACCCTCGCATGCAGCATGAACTATTCTTCTGTCCCTGATGTATTTTGGAAAAACAGCTGCAAGCATGACACTGAAAATGTCGCTGAAGATCTTTAAAGATGCTGGAAACTTGCATAGTGATCTCAGCAGGGATTGACTGGGAAGGGAAGTTCCCCGCTTCCTCAGATCTACACTCAGGCATCATGCGAAATAGAGTCAGATCACAGCGGGAAAGCTGGGAATGAGAAGGGAAAAAGAGAGCGGGAGAATAGCAGAGGAAGATATGTGTCAAGTGGGACGAATGTGTTAGAGAATAAGTCACACAAGGACATCAAACACTCAGATCAGTGGAGTCATTAAAAATGATCTTGTTTATACTGAATTTTCTCAGTTTTGAATGCAGCTGCAAACCTGAATGTGAAAACCTTGTGTGTGTGTGTGTGTGTGTGTGTGTGTGTGTGTGTGTGTGTGTGTGTGTGTGTGTGTGTGTGTGTGTGTGTGTGTGTGTGTGTGTGTGTGTGTGTGTGTGTGTGTGTGTGTGATTCCTATGCGTCTAAATGTTGTCAGTGCCAGACATAAACTCTCAGACAGTGTGTGGTCATCTGCCACCATTGCTATAGCAACTGAGACGGTCCCAGTTTAGAAGAGTTGGTTTTTTAGAAACCAGCAATATATTCCTCTCTGTGGAGCCACTGTATGAGCACTTTCTGAGGATTTGATTGGGTAGTTTTTGTTGATTCGGTGAGTGATACTGAAACATTTTGTCCTTTATGTTAAGAGTGGGTGTTTTCTCTCCAGCACGGATGGTTCATTAAGCTGGTTTTGCTGCATATTAGCAAATCTCTTCCTCAGGACAAAACGTGATATACTGTAGCTGGCAAGCATCCAGTAGATTATGTAAAGTCAAACCACCCATTGTGAAGTGTATCTGTAACAGGGAGTGTTGAATCCAAATGCAGCACACAGGAAACCAGGAACTGTTCGTAATGATGCTTAATTTCAAAACTCATCTGGTACAGAGCTGTATAGAGATGTATAAGAAGCACAAGCTGACAGACCAGCTGGGAGCAGGCAGAGGGTTGGTCAAGGCCAGGCAAAGGATCGGGAAACCAGGTAAAGGGCAAAAACAAGGTCAGAGACAGAAGGCTGGATGGTTTACCGGGAATCAGACGAGAAAAGCCTTGCATGGAAGGGTGAGGAACAATCTGGCCTTGAATACAGGCTTGATTGCAGATGAGATCCAGCTGGGAGCACAGGTGAGCTGATTAGATCAACAGGCGGAGGTTTTGGAAAAGTACTGAAGTGCAGCAGGTGAGTAGAGGTAGCAGACAGTATCAGCCTATCAAACTGGTGTTATCAACAGGCAACCAAATACAGTGGTATTTGTGCATATTATGTGCTGTTTATTCCAAAATGCAACCAAACTGAAAGCTTCCAGACGTGGTCAATTACTTGTACTGAAAAGATTGACATATTTTTTAGGTTTTAATGACTCTTTGAGTGGGAATCATAGTGTTTGTGACCTCTTAGTCCGTCCTCTAGCGCCACAACCAGGCCAAAATATATAATGAGAAATCTAAATCTGATAAAATACTAGCCAACAAATGTACCAATAAGTTTCATGCTATGAATAGATTGATTGCAGATTGTGCAGATTTAATAGATGGATTTTGAATTCAATATGGAAGCATCCTGCAGTGCAACTAATGGGGCCAAGAAATCCAATATTAAAACACCAACAGCAGGTGTGTAAGGAAAACATGATTTGATATATGCTCAGATAGCAACAAACTTTATTTCACTGCTTTAATTCAGGAGTCACATTTGCAATCTGTCAATCATGACACCAGAAAGCATCCTGAATTTATACCAATACCACTCAGGGCAGAAATAATCCCTGCAATATGAAAGCCTTGTAGTGTATCGTCCGCTGCAATGAGGCGTCCGTGTGAACCACACACAAACATCTGTCATCGGCCATGCTTCCATACTTTCAGCTGGTTAACTTAACAAATCTGTGGCTTTGGTATCACCATTACCTTAAATGCACAGTTGAAACTTTAAGTTGAAAGACTACAGACAAATGTGAAATAACTCACAGTTAACGATTCAAAAACAGCACGTTAGATGCAACACTTGGAAGAATCTGATGTCTTTTTTGTCACAGTTCTTGAGTCCTGGAGATGTTTGAATTGACTATCACAACAACTTTAAATAAGTAGATTTTAGTATTACCTTACAGCATCAAAAGACATGTATAAGCTTTGTGAAATCTTAACAATTATCATAATCCTTATCCGTCAATCTGATGATACTAGGCCTTAACTGGGTACTGGATCCATTCGAGTAAATGAAAAAAATGTTGGACCTTTTACACGCTGTCCTAAAATAAAACATTTATTTACACATGGATCATTGGAGGTCTGGAGAGAGAAAGAAATACCAATAAATGTTCCACTCAGAAAAGGCAAATAGGATATGCTGCCTCTGGCTCCTTTTCATTACGGCCTACTGAGGCATAATAATAAAAATGATAAACCTGCCTCTTGAATGGATTTCCTACTAAATGCTTGTCCAATTTGTGACTTCACAGAACATGTGTTGCTGTCTGATTCCAGGAGGCTGATATCAAAACGTATTGTTTGGGTTGTTCATCCAATGTAGACGACAGTGTCAACTAAGGCATTATTTACATCTTAAAAATGTGTTTTGGGAGGACAGCAAACAGAAATACGTCCTAATGTTAGTGACTGAGCCATTCAGGGTCAGTAATGTCTATCTAGAGTTAGCTAACATTAGTTTAGCTATAGTAAGCTAGTAGTCATCCTCAACTGCTAAGGATTGTCTTTCTCTAAAAGCATTAATGTGAAAATGTGAAAAAAACGAACTCTTATTTGCTTATTCGACTCGAGTTGGATGATAAAAATGATACCACTCTCTCATATCTGTCCAGAATTATAAGGCTACAGCTAGCTGCATGTTGGCGGGGTGCAACTTCTATCGATTCCCCTATAACGACATGCCCCCTATCCCGACATGCCCCCTATCCCGACATGCCCCTATAACGACATGCCCCCTATCCCGACATTCCCCTATTACAACACAATTTTAGTACCGCCATTCCGACAGTCTACCCAGGCGCGTCGGGGCATCGTCTTTCTTTCATTTTTGTTTGTGTGTCTTTTTAACATATACTTTTTTTTTAACATATTCAGTTTATTTTGTATAATATAATATAGCCTATTGTTGTAATGGATGCACTGACTGGTTGGCACTCAATTTCGTTGTTGTCCGATCACCCTGCATCTGATCTGCAAGGGAGTCGCTCAAAGAAAGTTAAAGCTATGCAAGCCATCGAGGCTGCTCCCAATTCTGCGTAGCTGTAGACCGGAGCTGATGGGATGGCGATGGAGAGACTTGGAGGAGTAGTGGCGGTGGATTCGGGAGGGCTATCAATGCGTCCATGAGGGAGGAGGGGGGCCCTGCGTGTCTGACAGTGTCAACTACCGCTCCGAATGCTTCCACTTAAGTGGAGCTATGCAGACCCAACGCACCACCGATGCAGACCTTCCAACACCCTCCCAGCACATCACACACACTTGCAGAGATGTCGGAGTAGAGGTATGTCGGAATAGTAGCATGTCACCCATGTTGGCTTAGCTTAGCATAGCACAAAGTCCAGGG
Organism: Eleginops maclovinus; assembly: GCF_036324505.1. Taxonomy (NCBI): domain Eukaryota; kingdom Metazoa; phylum Chordata; class Actinopteri; order Perciformes; family Eleginopidae; genus Eleginops; species Eleginops maclovinus. The sequence goes on along the minus strand of NC_086358.1, from coordinate 5,997,097 downwards.
AAACAGCTAGTTTTGTTGTGTATGAAGTAATAACAGGTTTATTCTATTGCGGCTTTTTGCTAAGCTAAGCTAAGCTAAACTAAGCTAAGCTAAGCTAAGCTAAGCTAAACTAAGCTAAGCTAAGCTAAGCTAAGCTAAACTAAGCTAAGCTAAGCTAACGACCTGCTGGCTGTAGCTTTATTTTTTCTAGTTTTGTAAATTGATATTCTCATCTCACTGTCAGCAAGAGAATGAACATTTTTTCCAAAAACATGTCAGTCTTTTCTTTTGTTTTCAGTGTTCCTTTTTTCTTTCACATATGGTTTTAATTTCACCTCCTTAACTTAATGAGGTTTTTTTCAACAAGTGAGAAGACATCCCAAGCTTGGAGCTGATATTGAGATAAACGAAGCTAAAAGAAAACAAAATCGAAAACTTTTTTGTTGTCTTGCCTGTAAACAGCACAACTCCCTTTTGGTTTGTGGTAGACAATAGCGTCGTCCGCACGTCATTGCCAGCTTATAAATTGCAAAGACCCCTGGGATGCTGCTGGAGCGCTCCTCATAATCAGTGTCGTTACTTTCAATTATCTACTAATGAGTTTCGGTAACAAGTGGGGAAACAAGAGGTGCAGCTGTGACAGAAGAATTAAAGCTTGTTGCTCGGCAGGGATGATTCATGTCCACCGTCTCCCAGATAGCAGAAAAGCAAATGGCCAACTCCTGCTGGGCATGGTGGATGATTTCCTGCATTGTCATCGCTTGATCATTTCAATGGCTTCTTGTTTGGCTAAGACAAGCAAAGATTACTCATTCCCCCTGATTACAGTGGACCCAAACGACTTTCAGTAAGGGAGCCAATACTTGGGCAGCCCACCTCAATAGCCGTGACATTTACCAACAAACTAAAAAGGTGGGAAACACTTTCCATCAATGCTTTCATTTGCAGCCCTATTCAGCGAGTCCCCTCCAGTGAGTCGCTCAATTAGTGAGAGGGGTATTAAAGACACCTGCAGGGATATGGATTTTATATTATTGAGAAAACAGCCTGTTGGCCGGGCCCTTAGTGAGGTCTCCTTGCTGCATGCTGTGGTTAAAAGGCACTGAAACACAGGGTGGCTGTGAATGACCCCCGCTGTTAATTATAACCCACAACAGTTTATTCTTCTGCTCCACGATCAGACTTGAAGGTCTTTGTTTTTTTTTATCAAAGCACTGGGAGTCCAAAGCCCTTTTCTCAAATGAAACTCTAGAAAATGTCTAGAGAATCAGGTCGCACATTGTCCAAACATGCCCTTTTAAACACAACAGGAGATTGTCCTTGTCAGACCGGTTCTAACATGAAACAACTGGTTTGATTAAATCTAGGGGTGACATGACCGCGATTACACTGCATCACTTAACTCAATCTTTATTTGGTCTTATATATTGAAACCTCTTCTTTATGTGTTTTGTGTAAGTGCCTCACTTATCACCTTTCCTTGATTGTTTTCTTCAATTTTTTCTCCTGCCATGTTGGAAACGTCATCAACACGCTCAACTGCTCGCCATGAATTCTCCAGGACATCGGTCGTACAGTTTAGAGGTTACCTTAACACTAAAACACACACTCTGTGGGCCATGAATGTCCAGAGCAAATTAGTTTGAAGTCTCACCATCAAAGTGGCTCTAAAGGGAGGGTCAAATGTTCATCAGATTCATTATGTTTTCACACATTGGCTTTAAAACTAGGGAGCTGGAAATGTCATGTCTATTTGATGTCAAATCTATAGGATTCATATGCTGTTATCACATACATCTCTGAATAGTTTGCAGTGCATGTAAGAAAGGGGTTTGATTATACAACATTAATTATTAACATCACATTAGTAGTATGAAATACAGAGGCAACGGAAGACCTGGCTTGATTTTGAAACATTTTCCTTTAATTAGGTTAAATCAAATGTAAGCAGGCTCAGCTGGAGATATCTTTTGGATCTGTTTGTGTTGCCTGAAGCGACACTGCATCAAATAATAAAGCTGCAGTAATCTGGATGGACAGAGAAAGTCAGCCTTCTGTGTGTGGACACATTTACCGGACTGGTCTATCTTTCTCGCCCGTATCCAATAACTGTCTGCTATTGTATTTCCTGTGCTTGCAGCTTTCGTGAGGCTGGTTGATGAAGCTCGGTGCCCCGCTGCACCGAAAGCTAATGAAGAAGCTTTGGTGCTGATGTCGCACACCAGATTTATTCATCTCAAGACTTGCGGCATCTCCGTCAGCCTCAGACAAGTGTGCACCAGAGACACTCCCTGTGAAACACACTCTCCCCTGTCTGCTACAGATAATTCAGCCCGCGGTGACCCAGCACTGCATGCAGTCACTTCCAGGGAAATACAGATTCATTACTGTGTGACATACTTGTGGGAGCAGATTAGAGTCAGGAGAGATGGTAATGGAATTTCATAAATTTTGATTTGTCACGCTCAGGTTGAGTGGTTAAATTTAAAACAGAAATTCAATTGCTGAAATAAATTTGAAGAAAAGAATGGCTTCACATCAAAATGCACCAGCATCGTTTAGTTCAGATGTTTTAAACTTAGCGGTAAGAACATCTACAAGTACTGTACTTCCAATATTTCAACCAGCTTTTCACTTCATTTGTTTCACGGGTCAATCATTTCTTAGTTTATTCCATATCAATTCCTATTATTTTTAAAGGAAGCCTCGTGGGGATGATTAGATTATGCAACATTTGAATCAATGATGTAGCTAACTGTCAAATACTGCTTAATCCTTTATGGGTTGGTTCTTTCAGTCTTACATTGATCAAATTCCAATTAATATTCACAATTTACTGCTTAGTTTATCTCACAGTGGGCCAGCTGAAGAGAATTGAAATTTCTACACAGGCAAGTGTACAATTCAGCATGTGTTCAGAATAAGTGTTGAATAAAGGGAACAAATGGAGCAGATCTATCGGGGAATGTATTGTTAACAAGAGCCAATGCAACTAACTTTAAAATCACTACAGAAATGAAGGTAAAATAATGCATTTACACTCCACATTTAAGAGGGAAGTACGGTGTTTTTTCTGACTACCGTTGTCTGTATTTTCTCTTTGGGTTTTGTCTTGATTACTTATGGTCTTGTTGTTTTACTTCTTGTCTTACTTCCACCTTTGTAAGTGTTTGCCCTGCCCTGATTTCTCCCACATGTGTGTGATCTCCTTTCTGCCCTTGGGTACGGTCGAATAGTCAGTATAGCTTAGGAAGGTTCCTAACGGAGCAAAATGACCCGGAAGTACCCAAGTGGCCGCCATGATAAGAGCTGTTCGAATTCTCTAGATGATAGGAAAGGAGCTTTGAAACTTCCTTTATAACCTCCTTTAGCTTAGGAAACACTGGACCTTCCTTTACGAAAGGAAAGGAGAAAATGCTGTCCCACAATGCCTTGCGGCCGCTAGATTTACCATGACACAACATTCGGCCGTTCACGGAAACAGCCGACCGATCAATTCCAACCTTTGTAATGAAGAATATTTGTCTCTGTTGTCCTCGTTCATAAAGCATAAAACAACACCATCAGAGAGCACAGGTGCAGAGTAGATGTGCTTTCAGTATTCTGCTTTATAGAAAACGGTAGTCCCCCACAGCAGACGCACATTAATAACGTCCTTCATCATAAATACGTGGGATAGTGTATGTGCAGTTGGATTGTCAAAGCACCGCAGTCTCCTTTCCTAAGTCCTTTTGAATTCTCCTATCCACTATTCCTTAACCCCGTGACGTTTCACGCAAAGGTCAAGAAAAAGTAGTTTTTTTGACAATTTGACCGTACCCCTTGTGTCTTAACCTGTCCTCTCCACCTGTGTCTCGTTAATGTAATTAGTCCTGTCTCAATATATGCCTGTCTGATCAAGTTTCCTTAGTCAGTCCGTCGTCAATTTCCCAGTCAATGTCATACCCTTGTTTAGCTTTCCGTTTCCCTGTTTCCAGTTAATTCCTCGTGTTCTCCATGTCGATTACCCGATCCCTTCACCTTGTGATGTCCTGGATTGTTTTGTTTTGTCACTTTCCTTTTGCTTTACCATGCCTTCTCCTTCTGTTTTGAGGTTTTTGGGTTTTTTTGTACCAGCTTGGATTGAAGAAAGCTGGCTTTTTGCTTACACATTCAAACCTGCCTTCCCTCCTTTATACTGCATTTGGGTCCTGGCTTCCTTACCCCTTGTGACAACAGAAACACAATACCACAAGCAAAACAAGTTAAGATCTTGTATAATGTACATTTGTATCGCTCAATCAACCCGTTGTGGGTGAAATAGAGAATAAATACTAGTCTGCAGTGACATGAGGCATCAGTTAAAATAACATTTACAAAAATAAAATGCATATTAAATATAACTTGCTCCTCCAATGCAAACAGTATAGAGCGGAGGCAAATGCGTATGCGGCTGAAAATAGCAAAGAAGGGAATAAAGTGAGGTGTTGATTCGCTGCAGGTCGAGGCCTGAGTGAGTCATACTTTACACGCCTGTGAAGGAAGTGAAGAAGTGAATCACCCTCAGCATCCCGCCGCTCTGGATCTCTTGTCACAACCTCTGATCTCAGCGTTGTTCCTGCGAAGACAAAGTTTGATTGGGCCCTACAAACTCTGCCAGTTTCAAAGAGGTGATTAAAACAAGCCCCATGCCGTCTGAAGTGGTTGCTTTGCATCTGGCGTAAACACAACCTGCCTATGTTGCCAGGGTAATCTCAATTCATCGCCGTGGTGGGTAACAGGATATGACTGGATGCTTGTTGTTTGTCATTAAAACGGTTGAGGGGAGATACGACTTTTATGAAGCAAACTGGAATTACACCGAGACAGCCATTCAATCCTTGTAAAATACATAACACAGCATGAAAAAAGGGATGGTACGCTTCGGAAAAAGCAGCAGCTTGAAGGATTTCTTATTGACCGAGGGGCTGACAGTGCTTTGTGTTAATAACAAAAGAAGAATGTCTTCTCGAGGCAGGAGAAGAAATTCACAAAAGCTCTACAGTATATCTCATTAACTACATTAACACTAAAAATACATGCGGCATAGACTACCTCATTAATTATCTCATGGTGTATACTGTAATTAAGACAGCTCTGCTAGCTCTTCAGTTTCACCACATCATCAAAGCGAGCCGAGGGTCTGGTTCAATACCGCTGGATATTGCTCGGCTGATGAGGTCACCAAACATTTGAAGGTCAAATTGAAGAGAATCTGAAAGCAGAACTCATCAAAACAACTTTTTTTACATAAATGTAGAATCTCGCTGCTGCACATCAAGACACAGGTTCATTACGGGAGGGAGAAACATGCTCCTTTCCAATGTCATATCTGTGACATGCAGACTGAGGAAGGAGGCAATTTCTTTCCTGCTTTATGATTATCAATGTGAGCTCAGTCTTTGAGCTTGATTCAAAGAGACATGAATCATTTCACTCGGTTATCAATACACAGTGAACTAATATCAAAGTAAAACACGTCCAATTAATTGCTTCTCTAGTACTGACAGCTTCTGAGAGAACTATCTTCGTCTCAGCAGTGAACTCTTTTATGAAAAGCGAACAACACATGACGTGTACTTTTTAAATGAAATAAAATCTATTTTATCTAGTTGTCTGAAAACGAATTTACCACTTCACAATAAAATGCACTAATGTTATGTTGATTCAAATGTTTTCAAAACCGAGAAAGAGAAGGACAATGAATTCAGTTAAAGCTGATGATGAATGAAACTGAATGTCAGTGTCCTTGGTTTGTTTAGATTTTTTTTCTGAAGTATTCCCTTATGAGATTCTTCTACTTTTAAAATAAATAAACCATAAAAAAACATCTGAGTTTATGAAGATACCGTTGTCACAAAGCTGAAAATGGAGCTCATGAAGTTGACATTTCAAAGATGAAAGCATTTTGACAAAACGCAGGTTTGTTGTTCAAATGACGAAATCTCTAAAGAGTTTTTGCACCAGATGTGTTACCTGTCTGATTTACCTATTGACATATTTGAGTCTCCATATCTCACAGAAAACTCAGAAGTGTTGGAACTTGTGTTTTTGTGACTCAGTGTTTCTCCTGAGAAGCATCAGATTTGAGGACATTATAAGCACAAGAAGAGGAGGAGATATAAATAGCCTTTTTCTCTAAAGGGAAGGTGTTTGAATCATTAAAACTCATGCAAAACCTTTGCATAATTTGTATCATTATGTTTGTGTCAGCTTGTAAAGATGGCTTGAAAAAGGAATAGAAAAATGATCACAAAAAACTCACGCAAAACACTTCTCATGTAACAACCCTTTAGGTTTGCTCAGTGACCTTTTAGAGGCAACCGAACACCAAGGTAAAAAACGATTAGACATGATTTAAATTCCCCAAACTCCACCAGGTACAACACAATAGAAATATTAAGCTATTTAGATGGATCAGTATTAAAAATGGTATTGTGCAATATCTTAATACGTCACAGGGGATATTGTTCTGCAGAAAAAGCCCTTAATTTTTATATTAAAGTGCATTTAGCTGATTCTGATAACAGTATTTAACCCAACATTCGATATGTAACACTACCAGCTGTTATCAGCTTACGGTAAATACAGTATGGGTATGCACTTTCATTCAGTCTGACCTGATTAATTATATCATATATGATTTTTCTGCAAGTGACCTTTAAAACAATATATTTATTTGGTTTCCAGTAGACTGGCTAAAGGTCTGGAATAAGAGCGTGTGCAACGTGACATTATACTGAAACTGTATTGTGTAATATCCTGCTTTACTTTTATGCTAATGTTGAAGAATAATGAGAACCATGGCTTTAACCTCATTACTGATGTAAGTTTCAGAGGGCTGAATCCACATGAGAGTTTCTCAGTAACATCAGAAAAAGAAACCAGCTCCACGTACAGCCGAGAATTAAATCTGTGGTCCGAGATCATGGAGGTCAAACTGTACCTGAGAATAACCTCAGTCAACGCAATAAAAATGAAAGCATTACCAGCACCTGATTAAGTATCAAATGACCCATAATGTCCTCTACATCAGGTTCAGGTTGCAGAGATATAATTACAATATGTTCTGGGCTTCTGGTATAAGCTTCTTATGCAACACACTCAGTGGCTGATTGAATTTTGTCACGTTACGTAAGCATTTCTTGAAATGCTGGGATGCAGACGCTGTACAGTGGCAGGAAACAGGAGAAGAGTTTAAATTGTAATCATTCTCAAAGTACTTTGGCCTGTCTGACTAACTTGGCAGACTTGGAAAAGTTGGCCCAAATGAAAGAAGATGCAGGGGGATTCATTTGGAAGCAGTTTCGATTGTCAACGTCACTTAGTGGATGGTGATTGCATTTCAGGCAAGTTGATGTTTGCATTTTTGGAAACTCTCATACAGGAAATATACTTCTGGTGTAAAATTGACTTGCTGGCAAACAAACACACACACACACACACACACACACACACACACACACACACACACACACACACACACACACACAAACAGACACACACTGCTGCCAATCAACAGCTTTAAAGATGAAGTTGCCTAGCAGCGAACAGAAGGCAGAAAACAAGCATCGTCTTTGCTCTCTTCAGCGAACCCTCGGTGCAGCTGTGGGCATCGATGTTTTGGATAAATGATTGTGATGAATGTAAGAAGTCTGAATAGAGCACATTCCTTTTCTGTTCTACACAATTCTATTCGCTTTATTGTGCTGGTATTAATCCACAATGGTTTTTCTACCGTGACTCTGGTGGTATGACTTGCATCATGATGAACAAATCACCGTAAATGGTTTTCAAGGTTATCTTAATTCAAATGTTCTTTTCTAGCGTAGAAGTAAACAAGGAAGTTGTCTAATTAGCTGTTACCTATAGAGTCTGAATAAAACATAGTGAACCTTTATAAGATTTGTTGTATGTGATTCATTTCTTTTTGAGCCAATAAATTCATGCTAACAATTACGAATAAGCACTATATGAACCAAGTGGATCCAATTAGTGTTTTGCCTGCGTCATCGTAGTTTACTGTGCATTAATTCTCCATCCCTGTAGATCAATACATTAGCGTCTGCTCCATCTCACGTCATAGGTGTGCTTCATTTTCCTCTTCATGTTAATTATGTTTGTTACTTTTCTTCTCATATAAATATTGCCACTCAAGAAGAAAGAACACGCACGCAAAATCCATTAGCATCCTCTACGTCCCCTTCTTCATAAATCTTTCCTGATCTCCTTTCTTTCCATGCATGAATGGAGTATCCTGTCTCTCTGAAACCCTTTAATATACAACCCAGAATATATTGTTATAAGCAATGTGCTGCCCTTTTGTACTAAGCTGATTAGCCCAGGACAGTTTTGCACACTTAAGACATTTAATAATTGTGTTTTTGATGTCGTCCTGATGAGAGTGCTGCACTCATGTTGAGGAGGGAGCGACGCACTGCTGCGCTTTGTACCCTGCCGCAATCATCCTCATCACCATCAGCCTAATCGTTAAATTAGTTAGTGTAAACATGTTGGTGTTTCATCACAGCTCAGCACACACAGTGAGTTTGTTTACACATATAAGTATTTCAGGCAGTAGCTCATTTCCTGCTCCAGGTACCTTTCTGCATAGTGTTGCCTGCTTTAAAAATAAGGGATGGTTCCGAATCCTAGGATGTTAGATAACTGGGTAAAGTTCAAGGAGTTAAGATGTCTCTTTCAAACCCTCATAACAAACATCCTGTACACAAAGCTGTGGCTACAGAGGAGGACACTGAGTCCAACTTTTGGGGAGAATATTGCATTGTACAATGAAAAATGTACTCATGTTGTATATTTCATAAAGCACAAATTACAACACTTTTAGAGTCAGAATGTTTAAAATTTGACGACCCTTTGGCCCAAAACTTATTTATAAAGGATGGGTAACATCGCTATCTAAATGTGGGGAATTCAAATTAACAGCAAATATTATTCAACGGTTAACTTTAACATTTCATATTGCCTACCGCGCTCTTTCATATTAGGGTGCATAATGACACACTATATTCAAAATCATCTAACACTAAATATCTTACACTAAGAACTTTGCTAAGAGCAAAATATGAGCTATATCTCCTTTCAGCTATAATAACAACAGCACTAATGACGAGTTACACATGTTACCTCTGGTAATATGATAGTATGATGCAAGGTAAAGGTAGTTATTAAGGGGATACACCTCTTAAAATGAAATAGAATCTCTGAAGGACGATCAGTTCTGCAGGATAGCACAATAAAATACACCTGACAAATTCAACAACCTGCTGTTACATCAAGTAATATAAAACCAGGGTTATAGTCAACATGTTTTTTGGAGAAAAGCTGTCTTTATTGAACCTGAAACACACACACACACACACACACACACACACACACACACACACACACACACACACACACACACACACACACACACACACACACACACACACACACACACACACACACACACACACACACACACACACACACACACAACTACATGTCCTGCACATCCTCTTGTTGCGGCTATCAGTGTGTTGTACGGAGGCTTTGTTTTTCATTCACTCTGGTTAAGCCTTTAATGCTTTTTTCAATGAGAACAGATTTGAACATAATTCACCACAGATTGACGCAAGAAAATCGATTCAACCGAAGACTTTCTTGAGCACACAGCGCTCTCTCAAACCGTGAGGTGTCATGTGTAACTGATGAGACCTTTTTAGCAATTCAAGTTTAACATACTTGACATTTAAAGCAGCCATGGTCGGTATTTTATTTACTACAACAATGTTTCAAACAGGGCTGAGCGTATATGAACCTACAGGGGGAAAAGTGAAGAAGTGGAGTATTTAGCAGCAAAAGAGTCTGATATGTACTTAACGAGGGGCTGGAGACCAAAAACAGAGCTAAAAGAGAGAAACATTTGGCTTTGTGTTTATTTTTAATGACTGATAACATTGCTTGGGAATTGCAGGATGTTAAATAGGCAACTTTATTCTTGGAAGTCCATATTAATTAAAAACATGATGATATGTCAGTGTTGTGTTCACAATTACTCGAAAATGTAAAAGTTTAAAGCAGAAAAAGCTCAATATTTAACATATCATTGATAAATCTTTATCCATTTCATTTGAAGCTCGTTTTTTTTTAGCCCACTGTAAGCAGGAGATTGCTTTTCAACCCAGCTGTATTGCAGTCTAACTTTGCTGATACAAACGCTTACAGCCGTTATGATGATACACTGCAACGCTCAGTATTTTGGTAATGTGCGAGTAATCACTTTTGTGTAATGGTTAAATAATTTGTTGAGTTTATATTTCCAGCTGGGATGAAAGGATGGAAACAAGGGTGAGCTTTGTGGATCCCCCCTCTCCAGCCTCAAACCACTTTCTGGACATCACTTCAATTGGAAACACTAGCTTGGTGTAGTAAATTGGCATTTGCTTCGCACAAACATTCATTCATCAATCTGTCCCCCTCTCACATTCCCCCTCTTCATCTGTCTCCCTCAATCACCTCCCATTTCCTTGTCTATTTCCATTTCTCGCTCTCCTCCCTATAGCTTCTTGCTCGGTCCCCCGTTTACCATTTTGCCACTTCCCCCTTCTGTCTGTTCCTCTCCTGCAGAATTCACCACCTACTCTCATGAATACATCTGCGTCATTCTTCCCATGCAACTACGTCAGACCTACTTCAGGATCCTGGGGGGAAACACTTTTTTTTTTCCTATCCTTAGATCCCTGTAATAAGGGGAATAAAGAGAGAGGAAGTTAAACGGTGGAAGGTTGAGAGAGTGGGCGAGGAGGAAATGAGAAAGTTAAAAAACAGTGGAGGTTGAAAAAAAAAGGGGGCAAAAATGAGCGTTAGGAGGACGACTCTGCCTGAACATGTTGCATTATACTGTGTGTGCGATATGATATATCTCTGTATATCTGATCTCAAACAACACTGTGTGGTTTCAAGTTTCTGCAGGGCAAGTTGGGAAGTTTTTTTAGCTTGTGCAAACAAACAGATGATAGGAAACGGATCAAGCTTTATACAACTGGCACTGCTAGTGTGTCCTTATAGGGTTAGGATGCAAAACATATAGAAAAATCCTGGGTTTGATTCAAGATCGAGGTGCCCCTTTCTGTGTTTTACTACATGAACGTTCAAAGTAGAACATTTGGGAGAACTGACAATAAGATATTAAACGGGATATATTATGCCTTTGAGGGTTTTCCCTTTCCTGTAGTGTGTTATATATGTTTTTGTGCCTGTAAATGGTCTGCAAAGGCTAAAATCCCAACGTTTTTACACAGTGACATCACTATGTAACACTCATGCTTCTTTTGGCTAGCGCTCCAAAATATTTATTTAAAAGGATAAAGAGCGGGACATCTCTAAATGGTGGATCAATCACTACAGATCCGGCCAGCTAACCAATCAGAGCAGACTGGGCTCTGGTTTGAGACAGAGGGTGAAAAGAGGGGCTGCAGCACAGGCAGTATGAGAAAAATAAAGAGCTTTCTGAACATTGAAGCATGGAGACATGTCACAGTAGAGGCACACAATATGGATCTTAAAATGAGAATAATTTGTTTTCTCTTTGTTGTCGTCAGCTGGGACTCTATGGAATGAATGTCATATTTACTTTTGGAGTTTCTATAAGTCGTCATGCTTTAAATGATCTTTTTTCTACCATTTCAGTTTTATTGTGTATGTTCTGATCTTGAAATCTGAAGCAAAGCCCAACGATGGTCTTTGACTTTGCGTCAAGTGACAGCCTGTACAAAGATTAAATATCCCACCCAAATCCTCTTCATAGGACTGTGTTGTGCTTTTTTTTGACAGGCTGCCAAACATTACAGAAATCCTGGAAGTCAGTGACATTAGAGGGATGCCAAATAAGCAGCATTTGAAGCAGAGGCAGAGGGGAAGATAAACCCCAACACTGAAGGCTGGTCCGCCGTTATTGCTCTTATCTCTCGTTCATCGCCTTCCTCCCTTATCTTCAGAGGACAAAGAGCTTTCAGAAATGGAAGTGAAGGAGAAAGCGGAGAAGCTAAAGCCTCTAAATGTTGAGCTGTATCGACTTGTCATGATGCACAACCCTGATGGAAAAAATGCTCTTTTGATACGATATTTTCTTTGTGAAAATGGCAAATAACAATCATTTTAAAGGGGCTTTCAGAAATTGGTGAACTGATTTATCATATCATACATATTGAGCACAGACTTAAATGAAATCTTGTGATGGGTCCATCAGTGTCAAAGCCAATTGAAGCTCTTACATCATCGTCAGCGTCAGAGAAGTCTGGATGCTGAGGATGAATCATTATCTAAACTGGCAGTTATTAAAAGAAAACCAAAAATACCCCACCCTGCACCCCTGCCAGGAAGTCTAAACAGGGAAATTCAGTTAAACCACGGATGAAAAAGGACCCATTTACATTTAATTTGTCACTTCAGTTCAACCTCTACACTGACATGATTTCTTCTTTATCTGTGTGTTTGCATACATCGATTATATTCTCTTTTATCTTGCCTACCATGCTTATTCATCCCTCGGTCTGCACTCTTTCTGCCATACTATTTATTAAAAAGCTGTGGCTTACAGGGGAAGTGCCATCTGTCCTTGGCAGACTTGATCCTGGCGCTGATTCCGACAAGCCACTATAAATATGATCGGGACATATGTGATGGAAACACATACGTCCGTTGAGAATAAATAGGCTGACGTGTTTGTGATGGGCAGCTTTTTTAAATGTCAATATTGACCGCACTTTTCCAGGGCACATGTGCAAACACGTCAATGTTTCATTTTGTAAAGTAGAATTAATTAATTTAATGGATTTTGTAAGCTTAAGGGACTAAAGAGGGTGATGATGAAGAAGGTGAACAAGCGACAAGACACTGCTTCTATGCAAAAGTAGAGCTGTGTACCTACTAAACACTAAGCCCCTGTGCCAACACACACACACGCACGCACACACACAAACACACACACACACACACACACACACACACACACACACACACACACACACAAACACACACACTCCCTCCAGATCATCAGTTCTTCATCTGCAGCTCAGTGTTGTTCTTCTGGAGGATTGATTTCCCAGATGCCCTGAGCAGGCTCTCAGTGCAAGATTGTGTGTGTGTGTGTGTGTGTGTGTGTGTGTGTGTGTGTGTGTGTGTGTGTGTGTGTGTGTGTGTGTGTGTGTGTGTGTGTGTGTGTGTGTGTGTGTGTGTGTGTGTAGGGAGGTATAAGTCTGTTTTATGCATGTTGAGGCCAGCTGTGTGTTTCCGGGTCTCTGACCCTCTTTGCTGTCTCTGTCTGACCCATTTTTCTGCAGTGCTGGTCTGTAGTGGTTCAGGGGGTTAATGTATGTTACACTTCAACACTTTTGTGGGTAGTTGTACAGCATTTGCACATGTATTCAGCACATCATTAACATTAGACTCAAACATTTGTGCTAAAAAGGAATGAAATGTAATTTAATGCATGGAAATGGAAATATTTGAATCAATGACACATTAGAGTTGGCAATGACATTCAGAAGTTCATATTTGTCGATTGTTGCACAGAACATGCACATAAGCACTTAAACAAACTAACAACATACACACAGCACACAGCCCGTGTGCACTGGGGAAATGTGCCTCTTTAGCGAACCTTTAAATAGATAACAGCACCACCGAGCAGCAAGACGTGTTAGAATACGCTCAGAGACGCTGGGTTTATTCAACAAAACATGAACAGGATGACAGCAACTCTGCAAACGACTGTAAACCACTTTTCTTGGTGTATTTGAAAAAATATATGTTCATAAAAAAGAATATTACATTTGCAGAGACGACTTTTGCTGCAGGCGATGATTTAAACACATGATGTCAGAGCATTTCTATGTCTCAAAATAAACGTCTGCATAGAACTGCCAGCTTCGGTACAGCACTGAGAGGGTTGGACAGAATAAAGTTAACAACAAATGTAGTTGAAAGATCAGTGAGACTAATGGATGGGCCTCATGTGGCTGACAGTGACAAAATGAGACCCTGTTCTTCTCAAACTCTAATGGGGACCTGGTGGCAGACTAAACAATCCTGTACATGATTGAATTTGTTCAAGTCATTAGGAAGCAGTGACTGAATATGCAGACTTGAAACGGTGAGGCTCATGTGCCTGTGACCTTGCAGACTTGAGACTCTGGAAGGAAAAAAAGACCTTTCTTAAATCTCCTGCGATTATTGCTCAGTACAGCCGGCGGCGGTGGCGGCGGCTGCCTATGCTAGCTGCAGCTGTGAACAATATTCCCATGTGGTGAACAATCAGGACTGTCATCAGAGCAGTGGAGTCAGACTTAGCAATCGATTCGTTTTCTGCTGACAGCCTGAAGCCCTGGGCAAAAAGGCCTTGCTGAAGTATTAGCGCTCTAACCTTCACGTTTCCATGCAGAAAATACACTTTGGTGGCCGTGGTGATTGAAGATACTGAAATAGAATCACGCCTCTGCAGTCTATATCTGTTATAAGTTCATCATATGCAGCTTTTCTGAGAATAATAATACATTGCTGTTCTCTTTTCCATCAGCAAATCAACTCCTAAATAACACTTAGAGGCCTCCTCAGCACTGAATTGTGTGTTTGCAAGACAGAAAAAGCAAGTAGCCCACTTTATGGATGTCTCCAGAGTGTTTTTGTCCTTGCAACAGTTTTAAAAGACTGAACCGTGTGAGAGGATTTCATGTGTTGTTGATGAGCACTGTGCTGCAAGACAAAAGCTTTCTCTTCATATTCGGAAAGTAATTATGGCAGGGGGTTGAGAAGGGTCCAACAGGATTTTTCCATAACAAACACCGACACACTTGAAAGGAGTTTTAAAAAAAGACTACTGCACATTCTCACTGTAGCAGCCTATATGCCTAAATGTCTGTTTATGTATGAGGATTAAGCCTAAAAACTATTTATGCATGCAAAAATGCTCTCCACTGATATCTATTCATCACATTGTGCTTTCAAGTGAGGTAGCACATCTCCCCGACTGTCAAAATGTCTCTGGATGAGAAACATTGATAACTGTGGGGGAAAACAATATGACTATGCACCTAGGGAAAGCATCTAAATGAAAGGAGACTTTCCGACAAATTAATCCGGATGCCTAGTCAACCAGCTAGCCTTCAGCTCAGGGTAACAAACTCAAAGGACTCACAACAAAGAAGGTTGTCTTCGGTTGTTTTTTTGTTGTTGTTGTTTTTTTTCCGCAGGTATTCATCACTAGTGAGGCAGGAAAAGAGAGCTTGCTCATGTTGCAAAACAAGAGATGAAAGGGTGTAAAAAGAGCACTTTGAGGAAAGAGAAGGCTTTCCAGGCTAATTGTGGTAGATTCTCAGTGGATCAGCATGCAGGTTGCACAGCGTCTGTCGACTTTCTGCCAGCAGAAAGTCTCCTTTGGGCAGCTGTGAGGAAATGGACTGTGTCTAAAATGAAAACATGAGTGAGTTTGCACCCAGCATTTATTATAAAAGGCATTCCGTATAGAAATGAAAGTTCAAGATGTACATTTTGGGTAAGATCTCAAAGTGGGTTCACTCACAAAGTGACGCCTAATATTGTTTGTACTGTGTGACTTCCAAAGTGTAAGTGTGATGTATTATCTTACATAATTTAGCCCCTTCCCATTCTGGGAAACCATTAAAAATTAACGAACCCTCAGAAACGGTTGCTCTCCGGACTATAAATTCCATTTTTAATTATCACGACGCATTCAGGCGGAGAGATTTCCCGGGACCTCACGCAGCTGAACTGCACAAGATATGAAACCAGTTCCTGGAACAAGAGATAGCAAAGGTGAAGATGTGCAATTATAGCTGAAAGTCACAGAGTGGCTCACACTGGGGGGGGGATGTCTCATTCTGTGTGTGTGAATTTGAGAAGTCTGTGTTTTATGCAAATGTGTTGTCCACATTTTGGTTTATAGCCATATCCTGATAATAAAAACATTATTTGATTTGAGGAAAGAACTCACAGGATGAATGGCACACTCCCAACCAAATAAAGTGCTTTATTACCAGGGCACTTGGATCTCATTTAGTTCAGGTGTACATTGTGTTGTCTTCGCCTTGATTAAGAGAGTTAGTGCTCTTTAAATAAATACAGCTGCTGTGCTTTGCAGGCAGCTGGGAGCAATCTGCTCTGGGAAAAGGATGCATAAGTCTGTTGTTGGCTGTTGGTGCTCCACGTCGAAATGACCCAAGCGCACAAGGCCATTTTACTTTACTGTTCCAGAGTGCACTTTTATCTCCTGTCTGGCTTTTCAATCAGACCTATACAGACTGCACAAAGAAAGACGGTGTCTATATGTGATAATATAGGTGCAAGATAATTATTCCAGGTTTTTTCACAAATCTGTAAAAGCAAACGATCCTTACGTGGCTTTATTTTCAGCACAACAGCTGCTATTAAATGTTGATCTCAGTCCTGTATCTTCATGCAGTTTTTTTGGCCCAGGGGACGTGCTCTGAGCTCACTCTACCCTGCTTATAATGATGAATAGAAATGAGAGTTGAAAGAGGTTGTGAACGACAGATCAATTGAGTGAACGGAGTATTTTCAAGGAAGTGAGTCATACTTTGCTGCTGTTGCTAATATGTACTGTATAGTGTGATGGCCTGGCATTATTGAAGCCGTTTATTATTCATGAGGTTATATTTCTTATAAGATATGAATCATTATAGAGACTTGAAGACATACAATATAGCTGTAGCTTGAAGCTATAGCCTGCCATTTCCTGAAACATGAAAGATTGATGATAGTTTTGTATAAATGGTTAAAGACTACCCTACTGGGCTCTGGTTTCAGACAGAGGGTGAAAAGAGGTGCTGCAGCAATAAATAAAGAGCTTTTTGAACATAAAAGCATGGAAACTACACAACATTAAAATATGAGCCTGAAAATGTGCATTATTTGAATAAAAAAAAACGAAATGGTGGATCAATCACTACAGATCCGGCCAGCTAACCAATCAGAGCAGACTGGGCTCTGGTTTCAGACAGAGGGTGAGAAGAGGTGCTGCAGCACAGGCAGTATGAGAAAAATAAAGAGCTTGGTTTTAAAATAAGAAACAATTTAATGAACAGTATAGTTATTGCTGTGAAAAGTTCAGATAGTGGAGTTCCTTTAATTGGGATTTTAGGCAAACGCTCTTATTCAGGTGCACCTCTACGCTACTTTTTCGGCCCACTTTCCTCCATTTTGTGGATATATTTGTCTGGGTGAAAACTGGGCCAGAATTTTCCCATGAGCCTCCACATGTAGACAGGAATAAGATTTATTACCCAGAATGCCCCACAGGGGAGCACTGTCCCCTACCCTGTCTCGGCAGAATCGATGAAATATGGAGGGGAGAGGAAAAGAGCAAGACGGAGAGGAGAGGTACCAGCTATTTTGGATCTGCAGCGCACCCAGGAGAGAAAGAGAAGATCTCATAAAGCAAAGGAAATGCAGAGAAAAGAGGAAGAGGAAAGATAAAAGTCTTAAGGTCCACAAGTTATTTTAGATGTATAGTAGTACACATAAGCTCTATTTGTGCAGGTGTCAGATTTAAGCTATAGCCTTTTCCAACACCTAACTCACAAGTTAACATTGGTTTAACCCAAGATAGACATGTGAATTTAAGGCGTCCAAAGACAATAGTTAACATTAACAACACATGACCAGGAAGTGTGTGAAAAGGCATCGCTAGATCACAAGAGAATTGTATCCCAACTCTGCAGCTCCCCTCATCTTTTTCAATCTCTTCAGAAACAACTTCCTCTGAACTGTGGGGGATTAGAAGCATCAGTACAACTACCTCATACTTATACTTATGTACAGCTCTTGAGTAAATATATGAAGTAATTTTAGATCATGCACTGCCATAAAGAAGTATGGCAGCTTGCTATCAAAACCAGAAAACCATTCACGTGGCTCTGATTGAAAAATGATATTTCTGTAATAACTATTTGTTGCACATTGCAAGTAACAAGCCGTCGTTTAATAAATAAAATGTCCACATATCCACAATAATACTCTCATAAACCCTATTGCAAACACAGCTTGTCTCCAAGTGACTTCAAGCATTTGTTGACACAACTCCTTAACATCTTGTCAAAAAATGGCGAAAGCAGCTCCTGGCTCCTCTGTTTGTTCTTGCCGTCTCTCATCAGACTCCACACAGTGTCAGTAACAGATGGTAAGTGCGTGTTTGTGTACATACAGCACATATGTAGGTCAGGTGTGCCGCGGTCGCTGGTTGCCATGGGAACTGGGTATCAAACATGACTGCTATCTCTTGGAAAAAAATCGACTTGCGGCCAAACTCCTGCTCTCGTACCTCCTCATGTTCGGATTACGGGAGAATATTCACTGGAGGGGATGTTAATATCGTGGAAACAAGCTCATACTGAGCCTGAGGGGGTTTTCCCTGCTGATGGGAGATGAAGCACCACTTTAGATCAATAATCCAACACACATCTGGTCAGCCGGTCATTGGTGATGCCATTAACCTAAATGTAGTGCACAATCCTAATCTCACACTTTGACCTGAACATGATCTCCACCTCACACTTGGCTCCTGTCTCCGATCTGTTCTCGAGCGCCTATACATGACCTTGGGGATTCACAGTGAACACAAAGGGATTCTCCCTGCCTGTCTCTGCCTGTCTGCACCCATCACACACACACACACACACACACACACACACACACACACACACACACACACACACACACACACACACACACACACACACACACACACACACACACACACACACGCACACACACACACACGCACTCTGTATGGTAAGCGCACGTGATTGGATGCAGTGAGCTGGTGATGCATGTTGAATGCTGATGAGGTTCTTTGGGTGCGATAGAAAGCTTCCTCTGTGCCTGCAAGACAGAGAGGAAAGAGAGGAAAGAGAGAGAGGGGGGAGAAGGGGGAGAAAACAGACCTACCAGCATAATTCATCAACGTCAAACCCTGCCCTCACCTCCTGGTTAGACCGCGCACGTGAGCCCAATCACATATCGACAACCGTAGGTGGAAAAACCTCTACACATGTGACTCTCAGTGCTGGTGTGCTGCCATTTCTTATCACATCATTCATTGTCATAACGTCTTTGAGAACTGTAGTGTACAAACACTGCAGTCGACACGTCCTCCCGTCTTCGTTGCATCGTCCCGTGTCTTTTTCTGTGTTGGATACAAACAGAAACGTGCTTTGTCCTCACAGTGTCCCACATTTTTTTATGTCTGTTCAGGCTAATGAGGTGAAAAATTAGCTTGAAGCACACCAGGGAAGCTTTTAGGGTCAGCAGCATGCAAAGCAATTTTTGGTGTGAGATAGCTGCAGGTAGGGCATCGCATACTTATTATAAAAAGAACAGAAGATCGTAAAAAGGCCATTGACATCCATGTCGTCAACCAAAGTTACGAAGGCCGATGTCATTCAAAGCAGTAAGTTGTATATGTTTATCTTATTGTCAACAAATCCCATTAAAAGAGCAAAACAAATCCAGTATTTCCAGTATGCCATAGACTTCCATTGTTTTTCCAAGCTATTAAAAACAAATCAATGAGCCGCTAGCTGTACTGACTAATAACTTCCTCCATAATGTTCAACATGGGCATATTATTACAGTTGATTTCCGGGTCATGTAGGCCTGTTGTAAATACTTGCTAAATCACAGAATTTGTATTAATCCCCTCCAGTAGAAAGGCCCGTGTTTCCATCTGTTTGAGCTGCATTTGCTAAAAACTACAGTGGCAGCTGTTTCTAGAACAAGCCTTAGGAAAATGCAAACACTCAATGTTCAATTTTAATAAACGGACTTGGGGCTGAGTTACATGGACAGTAGTGTGTACAGAAGTGTGAGAATATGACAAATGGGACCAACACTTGTCTTTTATTAAGGGTTTCTTGAAGCACAAAACACTAGAAATAAATGCTAACCTGATCTTTTAATTATTGAGGCCTTTATATGTTGCCCTTAAATATGAAAACTGACCTTTTTGTTGTAAATAAGAAACCTTGCCCCCCTAAATGTTAACAAACTATAGTAGTTGGTCTGTTACAGTGCATTCTGTACATTTGTATGGTGATTTCTATAGATGTTGACATAATTACAGTTTTTGTTTTTTATTGTATTGTAGTTTTAACTCATGTGCAATGCCTTGTTGACATGCTGCTGTTACAAAATGTCCCACTTTGCGATCAATGGAGTATATCTAATCCAATCCAATCAGTTCACCCATTGACTTGACATCTCAAACGATAAAGTTTTAGGCAATAAGCCCAAGGAAATGTGTTAAAAAATAAAAACTGACAAATATGAAATCACATGGTCTTAATATGTCAACACTGCTTCTGTATTTGTATAAATGTCCTCAGGCTTATCAGAATGCATGCAAGCAGAAGGATTGTGGGAGGAAATATTATATCAGTACAGTATATTGCAATACTGCGGTGTGTTATGGCTTTATTTGTGACTGCAGGTGGTCTTTCGTGTGGAGTTAAGGGCAAGATGTTCTGTGACCGTGCCGGCTCAAGTATCTAAGTTAGGCTCTTACTCCCAGTGGGTGATGATATCCTCCCAATCCTACTCCTGCTGCTCCTTAAATCCATCTGATGGTTGAGTCAGGGATGATGAGGGTTTTTTACACTTCCAATAAAATGACTCAACACTCACACTGAAATGCTGTCACGCTCAAACGAGTGACATGACAACACATTTTTCGGAGATAAAATAAAGAAATAAAGCCTGCTGGTGTTTGTCACCCCTGGCATGCAGATCCAGATTGCTTTGAGGGGCTGATGCACAAAACAAAGACATGTGTGGGTGCAAGGTTTATTTACAAGTGAAGCTATGTACATTCCTAGACAGATATTCACTTTATTTGATGTATTACACTGGATTGTCTTAATACACTTTGTTCCTGTTGATTAATAGAGTGTCAGCTGAGATTCACATTCCCCTCATTCACCTAGGATTATTAAATGAAACTCCACTTTATTCTACAGGACGGATGAGCCTGAATTAAATCACCAAATTAATAAAGTTGATCTCCATGTTTCACTGAGTATAGCATATCCCACATCACCTGCAGGGAATAGTATGTCTTTCTTACCACAAGCAGGTACCAGTGGGGATTCAGATGCAGTGACATCTGAGGAGTGAGTCATGTAAACAAACCAGGCAAATGAATTAGATGTACCTTGTCAACGAGGTTGTTGACCCTTGAAAAGCGAGCGGGTTTTTGGCAGAAATTCAATTAAATGTTCAAGTACCTGCAGCGGCAGCTTCATGCACATGCTATAAACAAAATGTGCACATCATTAACATTTCAGTTGACCTTTTCTCTGTGTCAAAATATACCCAGTCACGTCAGAAAGCAACAAATAAACACCAGAAAATCTGAGAAATATAGCAGAATCAACTATAAAGCAGTGTAACCTCGGGGAGCTTCACTTATAAGAGGCTTTCTGCTTATTTTCCCTGGCTGACAGTTTAATTATGTCCACATAGAAACAGATAAAGCACACAGACATGCTTATGGGGCCATCTTGTGGCTTTACAAAGCATTAGAGATACAGAACTCAAAAATAGGTTGCATTACAAAGGCTTTAAATAAATAGATTAAACCAATTAAGCTGTTGATCATGAAGTTTGAGCACTTCATTAAGCATGCGAAAGGTGACACAGTTATAGTTAGTGATACTCATCATCTTTCACCGGATCCACTTCCTTTAAACTAGTCAAAACAAGTTTATGTAAGGTCTTTTTCTGCGACTAAACGCATATTTTTTCTCACCTCTCTTCTCACTTCCTAAGTGGATTATACAAAAAGGATGGATAATCTCAAGTGGAGATCAATATGGGGGCTGAGTGTGAAAAAATGGATTTGTTTTGTGCTGTTACGCTACACCTACAGACAAGAGGCTTTCACATTAAGAGGCCACAGTGAACACATATGCAACGATATCTTATATAGGCTTAATAATAGATGTTTAAAACATGATGATTAAAAAACTGTGTGTCCTGCAAATAACCTCAGACAGACTGGAAGGTTTGTTCATAGACATAAGGAATTAGGGACAACGTTCTCAGTTCTTTATATGTGGTAATCTCACATCACTTTCTGGTTACTGTTTCTCCAAAACAAAGACAGCAGAGGAAGTTGAGGCCTGTGAGTGTGTGCTGTTCGAGTGTATATACATTATCTCAACAGCTGAATGACTCAAACCTAAATAAACACTACCTCAGCGACTTTAGCTTGGGCTAAAATCAATCTTTAACTACGTCCAAAACAGAGTGCAGATATTGAATAATTCTTTAGTGTATGATTTGAGATATTTTACTTTACAACATGCCAACTTATCAATCATTTGACTGTAGACTGGAGAAGACGTTTAAACACCACACACTTTGAGTAACTGTCCCTTTATGGATCAAACATGTTTCATTTAGCTCAAAACAAAACACATTCAGAAAGTTGCGCAGGACTAAAGTGTAGCACAGTGTTTTGAGACTAAAGGAAACACAATGTTCAACATAGTAAATAAAAGACTATGTCAAGTTTAATATTACCTCATTAATAAGTTCATAGACCTTCCAGATGGACCTTGACAATCGATTTCGCCGGATAATTGACAAGTAAGTGAATATTAACAACACTTTTCAAACATATTGTTTCACATTGAGAATAATACTGATACAAATATATATTTATCATACGTATATGTTAATGTACATTGAGTAGCTTAGTTGAAAATAGAGTATGTCAAAAATACGTTTATGTTCCTCAAAAAAACCCAATTTAGCAAACTCTGATACATTTTTTAAAAAATGGGCTTGTTGCACAACATATTGTAAATTCCCTAAACCGCAGATCACTCATGTGGCAATATTCAGCCTGGTCCAGAGCAGAAATGAAACTTAAAGGATGAGCAAAACAATTTCCCTGAAACACTTTCAATTACGATCAATGACTTTACCTTGTGTTTAAACAACGTGGTATTTGTACCTTTACTAAATGAAGATATCTGAGTACTCCTTCCGTCCGGGAGGAATGAGACTGAAAAGGTCTTACGGTGACTCAGCAGTGTTTTAGCCATGTTTAGGGGAAGTGTTGCACCATACTGAATCATTTGTCACACATTCTTCTATTTCCTAAGGGAGGCACAAATCAAGGCCCCCGAGATATACCGGAAAAGATGTTAGAGAAGTACTGTAAACCAATTCTTATTAGCCACTTGTTAATCATTTAAAACTGCTATTATTATGATTATTATTATCAAACTGTGATTTTAGTCTGGTATTTCAGTTGTTCCACACTGACAATTTGGCAACAACCAACCGTACCTTTATTTTGGTATTTTACATATTTAGATTTTTTCTAGATATACTTTTTTTCTTACTCTCTTTTTGAGGAATAATGCTATTTTAGGTTCTTGTGTGTGTGTGTCAGTGTAGCCTATTTCTAAATTCATACAATATTTATCAGAATATTCTATTTCTGCGCTTGGCATGGAAGTAGTAGGCTATTATTCATGCTCTGTCAAGACTGTTGTCTTTCCGAGATACCGAATAAAGCAGTGGCTTCTTCTTAAGTTAACATGTTGTCATGTTGTTGTTGTTGCTGTGTTGTTGTTGTTGTTCTGAGTTTAAATCTTCATGTTTTATTGCAACTATTTTAAGTCGCTTTGGATCAAAGAAGAGCGTAGTATACAGCTTTTCAGAAAATCTGAAGAATCACTGAAAAACTACAATGACTTGTGTTGAAAGATAGAAGAGGTTACGACTTTTAGGTTTAGACAAATAAAGATGTTTTATTTATTTTGTTTCCTTTACTTATTGGAGAAGAGGCATGCTCAGTGTAGAATCTACAATCTAATACCCAAACAGCTTTTCAATAAGTGTTGCACAAAATGAATTGTGTTTCAGCAAAAGGACTTGTTCAGTTTGAAATATAACAGCTAACATATGTGGGTTTTTAAAGCTACAGCTTCCTGTTGTAAATAAAGTTGTTTTTGTTTTTCTCTTGACTTATTTCAGAGAAGAGGACCTAAATAGAAAACCTAACATATTAAAAGCAGCGTTTCATAAAATCTGAAGAAACACTGAAACCCTAAAATGAGTTGTGTTGAAAGCTAAAACATTTGAACCTGTACCTGTTCAGTTCCAAACATGAAACTTTAAGAGGTCACATTACACATTGAAAAATAAAATGGTTTTTTTTTTCTACAGGAAGTTGTGACCTGACAATGGGCGGGACTTCTGCTGTCATTGAAGTGTTACCACTGAACCCGCTCTCCCCTAATTCACAAAGTGGGGTCAGGGGCCCCCTTCAGGTCTTTTACAAGGATTCGTGGGATGATCTCAGTGCCACCGTATTGTCTTCCTCTAAAAATAAAAACAGAAAGACCTGTTTCAGAGTGTAGATATTTCGGTGTCTTTGCAGTAGAGAGTCGGGGGTTACACTTGTCTTTTAATTGGTTTCTCAGGGTGTGCTGCTGGTGTTTTATCTTCAGCTGTGGATGGCTGAATGGTGAGCTGTAAAAAAAAGAAAGAAAGGAAGCTTCCCCTGGCAGGCATCTTCCCCCTCAGTCAGTCTGACCGCCCACAGTCCGGGGGGAGAAAGTGCTGCTTTGTGAATGAAGGGAGCGGCGGAGGGCAGAAAACAAACTTTACCAAATCCATTTCCGACGTTTTCACTTCCAACCGGACACGTTTCGACGGTGCAACAGGCGACACCTGGCCGACAAGGACCAAAGAAAACACAGTAAGTCACGACGCGTTTTTAGGACCTTGTGTGGCAGTGATAGAAAGCAGATTGACAGGGGGGGGGGTTTTCGACGGAAAGATGCATGCATTGCAGGCTGACCGTGACTGGAATAACAGCCATGAGATGGGAGATAATTTCAGGGCAGCATTTAACTCCATAGTCTCTTTTTTACATCCCTAAAACCTCTGTTTTTGTCCCAACGTGGTTTGCTTACAGAGTGCATGTCGTGCAAACTAATATAGCTTCTTTAAGGACTCATTTGAAATGCTATCCTTAAATCTGTGACGATTTTCAGTGATTCAGGGATGAAATGGGATTGCTAAACTGCAACTAGTGCTCAACTTGTTGCTAAAAAATGACACATTTGCTTTGTATTTTACATTATCTGCACATTTATCCCATTTATTTACAGCTAAATGCATTTTCTCCGTTTCATAGCAAACTTCCATCTGCTTTGCCAGTGTGAGTTTCGCAACATTTCATGACTCATGCAGAAGACGTGCATTCCCAATGTCACCATAATAGACTCATAGAAGACTCATTCATGATATCATGAGGTTTCTCCTCCAGGGAGTCTGGTCTGCAAGTGGTAAACATAAGATTTGATTACAGTACTGTGAACACGCTTTTGAAACAGTAGCCAGTGCTTTTCTGTGGCTCAGATTGTGTGTCAGATATGTTGTCCCTTCCAATGAAATCCCAGTGCTGCTTCAGTTTAATAAACCACAGTGTTGACACTTTTATATTACTGAGTTCTTACTTTATTGGCTTTGAAGATGAACAGGTTTCACAGGTTTTATATTTCTTTGAATGTCTAAACCTAGGCCTACTTTTAGATAAACCTGATTCTGATTCTGATGTGGAAGTATCATGATATTTCTGATCAAATAACCCACTTTGTCTGTATGAATACTTTTATATTACTGAGTTTTTACTTTATTAGCTTTTAAGATGATCAGATTTCACATGTTTTTAGACCATTTCGGTATTTCCTTGTAAGTGTGAACCTTATTGGCAGTGATTGTGACATGGAAGAAGGCTAGGTTGTAGCATAAATCATGATATTTCTGATCAAATACTCCACTATCAACATTTTATAATATTAATAAACTTTATTAGAATAGCACCTTTCAAAACATAGTTACAAAGTGCTTTCACATAAAGCAGAACACCTGTAAAAATACACTGAGAGCAAGTGAACTAAACACCACCTAAACAAAAAACACAGTCAAATAAATAAAAAATATGTGATCACATAAAAAGCAATTATAGGAAAGTGAGTTTTTAGAAGAGCTGACAGATTTTGCAATGTCGCTAAGAGCAGAAACAGTCAACCTACAATATCCTAGGGTTGACTATTTGTGCTTTGACAAAATATTTACACAATGAGATTTAATCACTAATGTTTCCTGAGGAATGCAATATTTCTTTTGCAGAAGCTCCCCTTCCTGGGTTATTTCGGAGAAGCTGTAAATCATGGTGGTCAGTTTGGCCTGTGTGGCCTGTCTCTGCCTGGTGGTGGTAGTCAGCGGCGACCCCTGCCTCATCATCAGCGAGATCAATGCCGACAACCCCAGACTGGACACCACTGAGTTTGTGGAGCTGTATCACACGAGTGGACAGCGTTCCTCCCTGGACGGCTACACTCTGGTGTTCTTTAACGGAAATGGTAACATAGCCTACAAGGTGCTGGACCTGAAAGGCCACAGCACAGACGACAGGGGGTTCTTCCTGGTGGGTTCGGTGGACATGCTGCCCAAACCCGCCATCCTCCTGCCTCCAAACACCGTCCAGAACGGGCCCGACGCCATCGTCCTCTACCACACATCTGCTTCCCGCTACAACGAGAAGATGAACGTCACCGCCTTTGGGCTGGTGGACGCCGTGGTGTACATGACCCGGCGTACTGGGGGCGCAGAGTTCCTCGCTGAGACTCTGACCCCAGGAGAGCCGGCGTTTGTGGAGGACGAATCGACCCTGGAGGGGGACGAGTCCATCGAGAGGTGCCTGCTGTCTGAAGACCACTGGGGCTTTCAGGTGTCCTCCCCTTCCCCGGGTCAGAGGAATAACTGCACCCCGCCTGCGGCTCCAGCAACCATTCCTGTGATCACAGAGCTGAAGCTGGGAGGAGGGCAGGTGGACGGCTTCGTGGAGCTGACCGAGGCTCCGGCTGCCGGTCCTCTGGCGCTGGTTGTGCTGAATGGCAGAACGGACAGGGTCAGCGTGAGCGTGGACGTGAACGTGGAAACATCCAGGAACGGGTTGATCTCCGTGAACATTGAGAAGAGCTTCATGAAAGGTCAGTGGGGTGTGGGTTAGTCAGGATATTGTTCTGGAAAATGTAATGTTGTGTATGATTGCTTTTGGCTTGAGCTTTCTAGTTCATCAGGTTTTCTCAAGTGGAAGCTAAGAAGAGCTTTGGTACATTTCAATTTAAGTTTATTTAAAGGATAGGCACCTTGAGATGAACCGTATTCTTTTCAAAGGGGTCCTTGACAAAATACACACACATACACAGACAAAAGTTCTCCCATGCCTACTATTATACATGCATATGGATAACATATAATACCATAGAGCTAAACACAGTATGTATATGAGCATGCATCAACACATTTAGAAAAAGATGAGAGAAAGAGAAATGAACGAAAAATCATAATGCTTTAAATTAAATTAGAAGCAACAGCAGGTAGTTTGAAAGTGAAAACAGATGCCTTTTTAAGCAATAAAATAATGCGAGAGATTTTAGTAAGCTGGGAATTTGTTTTGATCAGATGGAGCTTTAAAAAAAACAGGTCCTTATGGACGCTAAGGAAAAACGAAAAGGGGGTCTCGGTAATCCTCAGGCTATACGATGACCTATATGGAATAAATGACTGTTTTTAATTATTCACTCACTTTCGTTTTATTGTAAATTATTTGTTCCTGTTTTGATTTCTTCACAGGAGATGATTCTGGGGCAGTGGCTATTTACAGTGGCAGAGCCGTGGACTTCCCCTCGGGCAGTCCGCTGAGCCAGATACAGCCTCTAGATGCATTTGTGTTTGCTGGACCTGGAAACAAGCCGAGCGCCAACCTCACTGAGATTCTCATCCCCGGCAGAGAGCCCTACCAACTCAGCAACAGGCAAGACACTAAGAAAGTTTCTCCCCCCTCAAGTAACACCAATCCAATGTGCCTGCAGTCAAGAGGTTTACAAATCGAGGCGAAAGTTTCAAGTGGTTTGCGAAACACATTGAAGCGCGTTTCTCTCTAAGGGTCAGCTTGTGACCATTGTTCCTCTTTGCTGATGTATTTTTTTCCAGTTCAGCGTGTGTCATCCCTGTGGAGCAATCGTCACGTCAAGTAGACCTTCTTTCACACTGAGTCGAAGAAATGGAAACAGATTTTGAATTTGCGAGTTTCATTCGCACGTCACTGATGAGAACTGAAAGTTACAAAACAATACGGAAAATGCTTTACTGAAGTGCAACAGTGCTTAGAGCAAAAGAGTAAACATGACAAAAACAATGTTTAGT
The DNA here is from genome assembly GCF_036324505.1 of Eleginops maclovinus. Lineage (NCBI taxonomy): Eukaryota > Metazoa > Chordata > Actinopteri > Perciformes > Eleginopidae > Eleginops > Eleginops maclovinus. The sequence goes on along the minus strand of NC_086358.1, from coordinate 5,968,765 downwards.
GTTTACCATTTTTGCCAACAGCTGGAGCTGATGTGGCTTTTATTAGTGTTGCAGTCATTTAGTCACAAAGCAAAACTTATGGACATTTTCTAGAAGACAAAAAGTCAACTAGCTGGTTGCACTCGAGGCAAAATGTCAGTCGATATGATTCATCCTCTAGCAGCCAGGAATGAAATGAATCTAATAGAGCATTCAATATTTCAGTCTGGACGAAAGCGAGTCACAATTCGACCAACCATTGTCTCTCCTTAGTAGCTATTTAAAAAAAGTTTGCATTAAATGTGTCATCCAACACATCCCAATTTGAATACTGTATATAACACTTTAAAATAATTGTTGATTCATTCGAGTTGTTTATTAATGATTTGATTTCTGTTTCAGTTTAAGAGAAGGGGGCTACTATCTGAGTCGCTGTGGTGTGGCCACCTGGGCCAGAGACCCTGGTGTCTTCTGGGAGGCCCCGCAGACTCCAGCTCAGCCAAACCAGTGCCCCTGGCCAAAGATCTGCCCCCACAGCATGGGTGAGTGCTGCATGACTCTTATGTATAGTATATACCCAACATTATTGAGCGGTTTGCATGCAGTAAGGAAGGGGAAAGGTGATGATTGACAGGCTGTATAAACTCCCATCTGATTCAGATTTTCTGCAATTTACCTAATGTTTGGCCATGTTAAGTAGGCAGAAGAACAAGATCATTAAGTAGTGGCAATGAGTCAACGATAAGGAGAAATAACGTGAGAAAAAACAGGATGAGTCATCTATAAAGAGAGACTGTTTATTGTTGAACACTTGGCACATAAGGAGCTACATGTGAAGGCATGCAAACATGGATCATTTCTAGTCAATGTCTTATTTATGTTGAAGAACTATGGAATAATTCTCAGAAAGACAAACCTCATCATACGCAGACAGAGTGCTGACCTCTGGGAAGTTATTTATTGTATCATTGGTCAGCCTAGGAACTAGGGAACAAAGCTACATCACCGGTACAAGTATTACAAATTAAAGAACTGAGAGCTGGTGACGGAGGTTGCTCCAAGAATTAACCAATATGAAGGGAAATGAAAGATAAGAAATCTGTTATCTTGTGGACTCCTTCCCCTTTTCCTTTGAACAGATTTAAATTGTTTGGTAACATATTGTAGATTGCAGCTCGACTTGTCAAAATAGGAAAGTGAAAAATATGCAGCAAGCGGCCAGATATGATTTAAGATGAGAACATTTAGATAGATTCACTTATTAAGATAGAAGTCCTTATTATAACTGCCTTTCCTAAAATCAGGAAAATAAAAGATCCTCAAAATCCTGATAGATTCTGATCTTTATTCATTATAATATTAAGCATTGGACGTCCACCCTGCCTTACGTTACACCCGGAAAAGACTTCAAGGTTAGCCAGACTTTAATGGAGGATATTATGTGGGAAATACTTCTTGTTCCTAGAAATTCTCATTGAATGAATTCCTGGAAGATAAGATATACAAGTATTCCACGTCATGATACTGCGATACTGCCATCTGTTGCACGTTATAAGTATTGTCTTACTGTACCAAACATAACATGAAAGCAGAAATAAACTTTCTCAGTTTCCCTTTGTATTTATTCAATGCATTAAAAACTGGTGTTTTTTTGTTAAATAAACTCAATCCCCTTCCTGCCAATAACAAAATAGACACTTCTTACACAAAATATGACGCTATGGCCAGCAGACACTTAGCTTAGCGTAAAATATTTGAAACAGCTAGCCTAATAGTTTCCAAAAGTAACAAATTCTGCCCAAAGTAGTCTGTAAAGTTCTTTTATTAACATGGTATGCGTTTGTCACAAATACCAAAGTGAAATTATTCCTTTACCAGCAGCTAATTCATACTTTTCCCTTAGTGCTTCCAGGAGGCACAGATTCCCCTCCCCACCTCCCACCCTGGGGCAACAGCGACTTTCTGATCAACGAGCTGAACACCGACACACCCGGCGCCGCTGAGGACGGCGAGTACATCGAGCTCTGGCACCCATCGGGGCGCCGGGTGTCCCTGCAGGGCATCTGGATCCTGCTCTTCAGCGCGCACAACAACAAACCCTACAGGGAGATCAGTCTGAGTGGACACTACACCACCTCTAAGGGCTACTTCCTGCTGGGCAGTGACAGGCTGGTGCCGGCTCCGTCGCTCCGCCTGCCCCCCAACACCATCCAGAACGGGCCCGACGCTGTGGCGCTGTATCGCAGCCCCTATGGCCCGCCGTCCGCCTCACAGCGGGGGATCCCCACCAAAGGGCTGCTGGATGCGGTGGTGTACCGGCAGAGGGGATCAGATAAGGAGGCGCAGGAGCTGAGTAAAGCTCTGACCCCGGGACAGCTCCCTCTGCTGGAGGACCCTGATGTTCTGCCCGGAGACGAGGCCCTCAGCCGCTGCAGAGGCCTCTACCCCTACGACCTGTCCGCTTTCTCAGTGAGTGCAAAGGTTTCACATGAAATTATGAAGCTAAAGTCCCTTCACAGTACATGGTTTCTAATGAACACAAAGACTGTAAGGACTAGTTTGTTATTTTGGGAAGTTACCTTATTCACCTTCATGCTGAGAATCAGATGAGAATACCACTACCTCTCTCCTTTCATTACACTAAACATGATTCTGGATCAGGTTAGCTTAGCTTATCACAAAGACTTGGAACGGAGGGTAACAGCAAGTCTGCCACTGCGGACATATCCCCCTAAAACCGTCACATTATAGCTCTTTTCTTTAACCTGTAAACAAACCACACTGTAAAAATAACAGATTTGGGTTTCTACAGGGCATGTCATTTTTAGTGAGCCTTTTTTAAGTTGTTGTTGTTGTTGTTGTTGTTACATGTTTCTCATTTTGTTGTGGAATATCCAGAGGGACCTTAAAGACCTCAGCTACAGGGACCATAAAACATTGTCTCTGAGTGTAGCTTTAGTCTGTATGAATATTTAAACTTTCTGGAAATGTGTTTTGACCATGAGCGGGGAGTCCAGAAAGTTAGTCAGCTCATTACCTAAACGTTGTACCATCCCTTAGACACTTTTTTAAACAAAGGCTAACCGAAATCTGTTTTCTCTCTATGCACCGCTTCATCAATTGATGCAGCCGGATACTTATTTAAGTTTCAATTAAGTTTTTAAAACCATAAATGTTTAAAATGCATCATTCTCTGCAGGTGGCTCCGCCCACGCCTCTGAGGGAGAACAGCTGCCCCCGCCCGCCTCCGGCCCCTGAGGGTGTGGTCATCAGTGAGGTGGCGAGTAGCCACTGGACCAATCACAACCAGCAGAGGAGCTTTGTGGAGCTGCACGGCCCCCCCAGGACGGACCTGCGGGGCCTGGTGCTCTCGGTGTTCGACCAGGAGCGCAGCGGCACCGTCATCGCTCTGCCTCTGACCGGATCTGTGGACGCGGACGGACTCTACGTAGTTGGAAATGTCACCGGAGCAGGTGAGGGCAGGGGGAGGTCTTGTGGTAGTTCCTCTCACATTATTAATAATAGTGCTCAGCGACACTCACTGAATAACCTCTCCCACACACTCTCTCTGTGTACAATTTCTAAATTGCAAAATGGACTTGTCTTAAAACACAATTCTTAATAAAGTTTTGAAGCTGTGGAGTTGTCCCGACCTACAAATCATATTCTACAGACTAAATAAACACATTTCTTTTGAAAAAACACCAAATCATTTTAAAGTATTTATAGGACCAATTCCTCCAATATCATATTATTCTTTAGACACTTTTCATAACACAAAACTGTTATTACAGCTTGCTCTTCTGTTTATACCATAGTTGTATATCTATTTTTATTTGAGAATGTGTAGTTGCCTCTTTACTTAATATATTAGCTTATTTTTATTATTATTGCACTGTCCCTTTCCTGTAACAATCTAAATGTCCGGGTTAGGAATAAAGGATCTCTTCGACCGCCATCTCTAACCACACCTCCTCTCTCTCCTGCATAGATCAGACGTTTCTGGAAGGTTCCGCGGTGCCGGCACGAGGAGCGGTGGTCCTGTGCTACGACCTGTTCAGTGTCTGCAGAGCCGGCACTGCGCTGACCAACTCCAGCCTCAGAGACGTCCTGGTGTTCAGTGAAAACCAGCAGCTGCTCTCCTCGCTGTCGTCCAGCAGAGGGAGACAAGTGATTCCAGCTGCCAGGTGAACACAGCATGAGCCACTGAGAGCGTGTCACGTGTTTTAACTTGTACGATAAGTCTTAAACAAAAGGAATGTGATAATAAAAATACTAAAAAGGGCCTTATTATCTTATCACAGCGGCTTCTCTTTCAACCTAAGATTACCATGGCAACTTTTTCTGCACCGCTAATTATGCCAGCTTAAAAAAAAGCCTTAGGATAAAACCAATGTACTCGCCTACATACCTGTCACAACATCTGCAATCTTATTTATTTATTATTTTAAATGTGTTATTAGAAGCATTTTTACCCCAATAATCATTTTTACCCCAATAATCATTTTACCGTCTATAATTAATCCTAACGTTTGAGATCTGTGAACTTCTTAAGCTTCAGTTAACATTACTTTATTGAAGCTCTGAGAAAATCATTTAAAAAAAGAGTCTTTTTCAGGCTGCGCTAATTATTTAATTCAGTTGGAATTAAATGATTGCCCACTCCCTGCACTTGCAATTAATGGACGTAATTGTAGTCTTCCACAAGGTTGCTGTGAGTTATAACAAAAAGTATTGTTCATTGTTAATGTTATGTGTTTGCTAACATGGTAATGACACGTGAGGGAGTTTGACTCTGTGACGGTATGGTGCTGCATTGCTCTCCTTGGCGCTCCTGGACTCGTCCTGCCACATGGCTCGAGTGCTTTGAGAGATATTTTTCTCCACTTTTGTGTGCCACTTTTCAAACTTGCGCGTATTCTTGCTGGTTTCTCCAAAGTTGCACACCTCAGCTTTACTTGATTAGAGCAGCGTGAAACGGTGTCAGATAAACACCTTTTCAGGGGTTATTTGCGGGGTGGTTGGTACATATTTCAATCAGTCAAAATCACCTGGAGAGGTGACCACTTCTGCTAACTAATTTCCTATGGTGAAGTCTGGATTTCTGATAGTGATTGCCCCAGTGTTGCAGTGTAGCAGTAGTCTTATTCAGTCAGCAGCTAAAATACAGAGTCAATTAAAGTTCAGGTTAACAGAGGCACTTACAGTACAATTACACAGGGTGAAGAAAATTAGACTTAATGAGAGACGGATTCATTTTGTCACGTAGGCTCTGATTTTATACAGCGTTAAAGTGCAGTTAACTGGTATGTAGCCTTAATGTTGAGCGTGAGTGCATATCTATTTAAATGATGCAAAATAAATGATGCCCTTATATTAATTTGAATGCATGGAAACCTTCGGACTTAATATCTTCTTTCGGACTTTTTCCAGACTCTCACTAACACCTGTCTGTGTTATCTCATTCTGCAGGTCAGTGGAAGACGGTCCCGTGTCGCTCAGCCGGTGTTCGTGCTGCGACGTGAGGAGCCCATCCTCCTGGACCACCTCCTCGCCCACTCCTCACAGCATCAACCTCTGTCCCAGCTCCGCCTTCTCCAGTCACATTGACCTTTGCCTCGGACCCCTGTCCAGTGACGCGCAGCAGCAGCAGTCTGGAGGTGAGGCGTCGTGAATGAAATGTATAAAACTAATATGCTGCGAGAAGAGAGGATGTAAAGCTCACTGAGGCAACTTCTTTCGTTTATTTTTTGCACATAAATACCCTTGCATGTGGTTTCGGACCTCTGAATTAAAGTTAAAACATTGCTTAGTGCCGTTGACTGGTAAGCATTTAAGTTTATTAAAGGAATGCATAAATTATAAATAAATGATGCCTATAAAGTTATTGTTGCGTCTCTTGTTTGAACCCAGTTTGGGATCTTTGCGTGTCAGGATCCTCTCTCTCTCTTCTCCCATTTTCTTAATCTTAATTATAAACATTTCTAATAACGGTGAAAATGCCCAAACTTTAGATATATAGACCAATAAACGCAGACCTTCATTTGAAACTGAACACGTTGGTCCTTTTTCTGAACATATATCTGTGTTGTCTAAATGGTCAAAGCCCAGGATGCCTTTTTATAACAGTGTTATATTTCCTCCGTTTCTCCCAGACTGCAGTAGTGTGATCCAGGGGAAGAGGGTCGCTGAAGTGGCCGAATACCTGGAGCAAAGGTGTCACTGTGGCATCTCAGCCTTGTACCTCCAAGGTGAGGAACTCCCCCCCCCCATCCATCACATTTGGCAGATTATTTTCAGTGCAAAAAAATGTGTTCTTTCGGGGGTTTCTGTGAGAAAATGGAAAAAATGGATTACAGACTGCTTTCACTCTGTGGCTTATGGGGAGCATCTGACAGCAATCAACACCACTTCACCGTTGCAATGGAGTTCTATAGTTGAGCTAAATAACTGTTATTATGTTCAGGTAGACGCTGTTGGAGAGTAGGTATTTAGGATATCAAAGTGCAATGGTCTTAATACAACTGTGTAATGATAAAGCAACTCAGGAGCCCTCCTGTGTCAACTTCTCGTGTAACTTTTATCCGTACGCGTTGCTTGCCTAGCTGATTGCGCGTATATATTTAATGAGAGATTTGTCTGTTTGTGCTCTAGGGGCCAACTTTTCCTGTGTTTCTGGCTGGCTACGAGTGTGGGGGAACATCCAGGCGCTGTCGGACCATCAGAAGGCCCTAATCATCCAGACTTCGCACATGAGTCCTTCGTCTGCTCAGGGAGACTTCTGCTCTGCTCCAACCACGGGACGCTACTCAAGCACAGGTTAGCACCAACACATTGTACACAGTGCAACCGACCGTACACTCCCATTCTGACTTGTTTTTGGTAACTATAGAGATGTTTTCACACTCGTCTACTCCAGGGGAGATGTATGTGCATTTCTCTTAGATCTGAGATTCAAATGTACCCCACGCAAGCTTCATTTGGTACGTCCAACGACTGTGCCTTTTTCTTGCAAGTAAACACCTGAAATCATATGCTCCTGCCTCTAACTTCTCCTTTAGATATCCAGCAGTTATACAACGATTAGTTTTAGGGGACACAACACCAATTTCTCTCTTTGAAAGCCTGTTTCCCTGTCAATATGCTCTAAACACATCACCGGCAAATGAAACCTGAAAAGCAAAGTTGTCAGTAGAGAGAGTAAGAGTTTGCCATTTACATAATGATTATTTTCTGCAGCAAACATGGTGAGGATGGCATTTGTTGAATGTAAATTGGAGCCTAGAGTTTCCTTCCGTATCTACCAAACAAACAAGTATGTTGACAGCCAGTTATGCTGTATTTACCACATTTAAAAGCTAAAAAAAGAACAAACAAACGTAAGATGACAACTGCTATTAGCATTCAGATACGCCTGCTGGCCATAACAAACTTAACTGAGTCAAATCTCTCTCCGATGTTTACGGAGAAAAATGCCCAGACATTGAAACCCACTGCTCCAGGTAATTGAGAGAGAGCAGGAGGAAAAGTGTGGAATCAGAATAGCGGTGTGAAGGGATTAAGGCTTGCACAAACATGCGATATCTGTGCTGATTGGAATGTTCAATGGATGATTGCATTGCTAATTAAATGCATTATCTCGTTGATAAAATTGTAACCAGATTTCGACGTGTCTCTCTCCTAGCGTCGGCCCTGGGCTTACAGATCGGGCTGATCGTCGCCGTGCTCCTCCTGCTGGGATTGGGAGCGGCTTTATTCACGTACTTCTACAGGAGGAGGTGAGCACTCATTTTATTTTACTCCGCTGTCTTTCTCTCTGATTGGCTGCTGCACGTGCATGCTGATCACAGATCCCTCTTTCCGCCATGTCAACAGCATTTCATTTCGCTATTCTTCTTAGTTTGCCCGAAATCATCACAAAGCGTCATGATTAACATTTGTCTAATCTTTTGACTTTAGAAATGAAGAGTGATTTGAGTGTTGTGAACAGCATATTTAGAGTGTTGGTAATGGAGATGAAATAATGACACTTTAGCTCCATTGATGGGAGTCTAGCTCTGGGAATGTGTTGTTTTGTTTCTTGTTCACACACCTCTTATTCCTGTCTGATCCTCAGTGACACGTCTTTAGATAATTCTTTCAGAAAAGATGATCAAGAAAATACAGACCCAATTTGTGCCTTTTTCTATGGCTTTCACAAGTCTGAATTCTGAGTTTAAGAAAATAAAAAGGAGCTTTGAAAGGGAAAGAACATCTCCAATCATGCAATGTGAAATAATATGTATAAAGAGAAATGTGCAACGTGTTTCAAACTTTTATTTGACTTCTGTTAGTCGAAAAGATTCCTACTCTCATCCCTAAAGGCACGGCACGTTTATTTATATAGCACCTTTCAACACAAAGTGCTTTACAAAAACGAAAGACATTAAGAGCATTTAGAAGTAGTGCAGCCGAAACATATTGTATGAAACAATCATTTAAAAGCAAAGATGATAAAATAAACACAACAGGATGAATAAAAGTCACAGTGCAATGTTAGATGAGAACAGTTCGATTTAAAAGCAGCGGCAAAAAGAAATGTTTTCAGCCTGGATTTAAAAGTAGTAAGAGTAGCAGGGTTCTGGGAGTTTGTTCCAGATATTTGGAGCATAATAACTGAACGCTGCTCCTCCTTGTTCATACGGTAATTATAATAATATATTGTATTTATATAGCGCTTATCTCAGACTCAAAGTCGCTTTACAATATAAGGGAGGGTTGGGGTGGGGGGAATACAAATAAAAACCATCAACAGGCATGGATTGATAGGGGGGGGGCTATGGGTGGGCAGAGGAGAGGAGATGAGAGGACTGGAAGAGTGTGAGGGACTCACAGAGATCATGGTGGAGGGAATTCCTGAGCTTGGGAGCTGCCACGGATTGGATTTAGGGATGGATAGGAGACCGGCTGAGGTGGATCTGAGGGACCTTTTAGGGTTGGTAGGGGGTGAGGAGGTCATTGAGGTGGAGGGGTTTGTAAGTAAGGACCAGTATTTTGTAGTTGATGCGGTGGGAGACGGGAAGCCAGTGTAGTTCTTTGTGGACTGGGCTGATCTGGAGCCATGGTTTTGTGTGTGTGAGGAGCTCTAAAACTACAGCCAGCAGATGATTAGCTCCTTCTACCGTACAGACTGAAGTAAGGAAACAGTGTATAACCTAGCTAACCTACGAGCCATTTTCCCCTCTGTGCCACCAAATGAAGTGTGTCTGGAACACAGCTTATTTAAGGTTTAATATATAGTTATACTTTGTTGCATCTATGAACTTCAAAAATAAAGAATGCTTTTATCCCCTGCATTACACAAGAAATAGCCAATGCTGTGCGCATGCTCTGGAAATGTCTTTCAAGATTACATTTGAGGTGGTGTGCTAAATTCTCACGATATATAGCGAACAGGTGAGCCTGCTTAGTTGGCAGAGGAATCTATACCTGCAGAATTCAACTATTTTTGGGTTTATCCATTGTTAGTTTTCCCAAGGGTTCGTTACTCAGGATTAGCCAACCCCAGGGAAAGGTGCATAGACGTAGAAGGATGTGATCCATCTATAGGTGTTTCAGTGTCACACTATCACCTATAACTCCAAGATAAAAGGTGTTCCTTAAAAAAAAAGGGAATATATCAGTGTGTCAGAGTAGAATATCACGGTTTGAGGAAGTTTGAAATGTCAGCAGTCAGTTTTCTATGGACTGTAGATCAGAATGAAAGAGCATGGCCTTCTTCCTGCTGTTGTCATTTTGCACCTATGTATTTCACAGAGGAGTAGAGGGAGGGAAGTCCATGGTAAATGTACTGATGTCTTCCTTTTCTCCCACTCTCTTACTTATTCTTGGCTGGAAAAAGCCATGCCATTTTGATCAGCATTACTCCTGGTGTGCCTTAAGTAACTGTAAAGTGTAGAGTAATGGCAATATGTAGCTGTGAAAGCATTAACCCTCCGAACAAGCGGTTTCAGAGCGAGTTTTTCTCAGGTTACCTTTTACTCACTGAGGCCTTATTTCTTTATAGAAATATCACAATCATGAAAAGTAACAGGAAGAACTTGTACGACAAAACTGTTGTATTCAAATATCCTCTCCCACCAGCTCTGTGTAAATATGCAGGCTCCATTCTTCTGAAATTTCACTACGGTTCTGCAACATTGCTCTCAGTCAATGATAACCCCCGCGAAGCGCAGATGGAATAACATTTCAGATGACGAATAAAGTAGCTTTGATGAAATGTTTGGATATGAGTAATTCTCAGAATCGCCCGTTGTTCATGGTTGGAGTACACTTAAAAAAAAATCTCTCACTGCAGTAAAAGAAATGTAGACACAAATGGGGCGAAGCCTGAAAGGTACTTCAGGTAGTCAACCCGAGCACCAATGACACATTTGCTCGTGACGCGCCTCGTCCCTCTTACAACCAACCAAACACGTTCTCCTGAACCTGCCGCTCTATTTAAGCTGCCAGATCTGCTTGCTAACGCTGCGCTGCTGCTGCTGCTGCTGCTGCTGCTGCTGCTCGCCTGCCCCACCACCACCCCACCCTCCACCTGTAGGCGCAGGGCGATAGTTATCATAATCATCACTCAATGTTTTCTGTAAATCTGTGGAGGGGTGAAGCCCGAGCCTAAACGCCCATCTCTAACTATATGCTGCTTCTAATAAACATATCAAAGTCTGACTGAAATACATGAAAGCAGTCATGCAAGCAGAGGCAGCAGTCATGAGAAAGCACTAAGATTAAATTACATTTCAATGTACATACAGTGGGGCAAAAAAGTATTTAGTCAGCCACCAATTGTGCAAGTTCTCCCATTTAAAAAGATGAGAGAGGCCTGTAATTTTTATCATAGGTATACCTCAACTATGAGAGACAGAATGAGAAAAAACAATCCAGGAAATCACATTGTAGGATTTTTAATGAATTTATTTTCAAATGATTGTGGAAAACAAGTATTTGGTCAATAACAAAAGTTCATCTCAATACTTTGTTATATACCCTTTGTTGACAATGACAGAGGTCAAACGTTTTCTGTAAGTCTTCACAAGGTTTCCACACTGTTGCTGGTATTTTGGCCCATTCCTCCATGCAGATCTCCTCTAAAGCAGTGATGTTTTGGGGCTGTCACTGGGCAACACGGACTTTCAACTCCCTCCAAAGATTTTCTATGGGGTTGAGATCTGGAGACTGGCTAGGCCACTCCAGGACCTTGAAATGCTTCTTACGAAGCCACTCCTTCGTTGCCCTGGCGGTGTGTTTGGGATCATTGTCATGCTGAAAGACCCAGCCACGCTTCATCTTCAGTGCCCTTGCTGATGGAAGGAGGTTTTCACTCAAAATCTCACGATACATGGCCCTATTCATTCTTTCCTTTACACGGATCAGACGTCCTGGTCCCTTTGCAGAAAAACAGCCCCAAAGCATGATGTTTCCACCCCCATGCTTCACAGTAGGTATGGTGTTCTTTGGATGCAACTCTGCACTCTTTCTCCTCCAAACACGACGAGTTGAGTTTTTACCAAAAAGTTCTATTTTGGTTTCATCTGACCATATGACATTCTCCCAATCCTCTTCTGGATCATCCAAATGCCCTCTAGCAAACTTCCGACGGGCCTGGACATGTACTGGCTTAAGCAGGGGGACACGTCTGGAACTGCAGGATTTAAGTCCCTGGCGGCGTAGTGTGTTACTGATGGTAGCCTCTGTTACTTTGGTCCCAGCTCTCTGCAGGTCATTCACTAGGTCCCCCCGTGTGATTCTGGGATTTTTGCTCACCGTTCTTGTGATCATTTTGACCCCACGGGGTGAGATCTTGTGTGGAGCCCCAGATCGAGGGAGATTAGCAGTGGTCTTGTATGTCTTCCATTTTCAAATAATTGCTCCCACAGTTGATTTCTTCACACCAAGCTGCTTACCTATTGCAGATTCAGTTTTCCCAGCCTGGTGCAGGTCTACAATTTTGTCTCTGGTCTCCTTTGACAGCTCTTTGGTCTTGGCCATAGTGGAGTTTGGAGTATGACTGTTTGAGGTTGTGGACAGGTGTCTTTTATACTGATAACGAGTTCAAAAAGGTGCCATTAATACAGGTAACGAGTGGAGGACAGAGGAGCCTCTTAAAGAAGAAGTTACAGGTCTGTGAGAGCCAGAAATCTTGCTTGTTTGTAGGTGACCAAATACTTATTTTACCGAGGAATTTACCAATTAATTCATTAAAAATCAGACAATGTGATTTCCTGAATTTTCTTTTCTCATTCTGTCTCTCATAGTTGAGGTGTACCTATGATAAAAATTACAGGCCTCTCTCATCTTTTTAAATGGGAGAACTTGCACAATTGGTGGCTGACTAAATACTTTTTTGCCCCACTGTATTTACACATTTGACAGGCTTTTGCATTCAAATATACAAAGCTACACAAGATTAAATATCACTTTTCATAAATAAAGGCTAAAAGTAACCATAGATGCTTACATTTAAAAAATATAACAAATACAAAAAGTGCATTTAATGGCACTTTTGTGATATTTCCTCTATTTGAATACTTCCATTTTTTTTAAATGTTAAATAAAAATCACTTTTGGCTCTGAACTTGGCTCATTTTTTGTATTTCTAAAATACTTTTTCCCTTCAGATTACTGATAACTGCTCCCCCTGTGAATAACTAACAAAATATCCATAGTATTTGCACTTATTGCTGTACTTTCCCTCTACTAAGTGAGGAATCAGCGGATCAAATAACACAGAAGTAAATTGGGCACAGTAGAGGTTTCTTAGCCGCTAACATTTTTAAATAAATCACAAATAAACATATTTCTTTCTTATTTTCTTAAGCAATCTCTAATTTCTCCAAGCAATCTTCATTATCTTGCATCCTTTTGTCATTTGCAGTCAAGAACATGTAAACACTTTGCTTTAAGTGAGCAGTCTTTGAGGGGTGGAGGTGTGTGTGTGTGTGTGTGTGTGTGTGTGTGTGTGTGTGTGTGTGTGTGTGTGTGTGTGTGTGTGTGTGTGTGTGTGTGTGTGTGTGTGTGTGTGTGTGTGTGTGTGTGTGTGTGTGTGTGTGTGTGTGTGTGTGTGTGTGTGTGTGTGTGTGTGTGTATGTTTCAAGGTTTCAAGGTTTTATTTGTCATATGCACAGCAGATACAGCGTATATGTTGGCAATGAAAATCTTATGTCGCGTGCTCCTCCAACAACTCAACATGCATGGTGCAAAAGATAAATAAAGTAGTGTGTGTGTGTTTGTTAACGTGGTCTCTATTTTCAGGCGCCCGATGGACTACTACACCATGGAGCTGAGTGAGCACGCAGAGGGACTGTCAGATCTATAATCCAGGCGTCTGGAAGTGCTCGTGTGCGTGGGAAGACTTCACCAGAGGGAGCGGGCGGTAATCAGAGGTTAATTTGACCCGAACGTAACTGATTGTGCGGTTGTTAAAACAGGTGCCACCACAAGTGTCCTTCTGAGTGTCTTTGAGCAGATCCCTGACTAAATGACTGGGGATTGTCTTGTTAACAGCCTTGTGGTGTCGAGTCTGTGCGTTTTCTCATCCATGGCACTGCTGACATCCCCACAGCGATCCATGAATCTAATAAGAAAAGCAAGATGATACCATATTTTTATAAAGGTCGATGTGCAGCCTTTGCCTGTGAACAGTGCTGGTTACTACTTTTAAAGGAAAAGGAAGATAAAAAGGGAGGGTTTTCTTTTAATACTTGAGTCCTAAATGGTCATTTTTGTTGACTTGTTTATGTTGTATTTAAAAATTAAAAAAACAACCATGCTATGCAGGAAGCTCTATCCACATAATGACTTTCATCACATCCAGATGTTGTAACCAAGATAATATTCGTGACACATTTAGTCTTCAAAACAGTCGACTTCCTGCTTCGTCCTCCTGCTACATGCTGTGCAAATGTTATTCCTACTCTCTGAAAGGGCGCCATTGTGTTTTTAATGTGAATGTCTTTAGCTAACGTGATGAGCGTCTGTAACCACTCCTGTGTGCTTACTTAAAGCAAACTGTTTACATTTTCTGGAAAATTAGAAAGGGATGCGAGAGAGTAAATGAATGAAGCGTATTTGTTTTTGAAAAATTGCTTAAGAAAATCCGAAAAAAAGTTGTTTATTTGTGATTTTTTTTGTTTGTTGTTGTTTGTTTTGGTGGATAAGAAACCTCTACTGTGCCTGATTTACTTCTGTGTTATTTGATCAGCTGATTCCTCATTTATTGGAGGGAAGGTACAGCCATAAGTGTAAATACTATGGATATGTCATTAGTTATAATCAATCTGAAGGAAACAAATATTGTAGAAATACAAAAAAAACATCTAGATTTTTGATTCAGTTCTTTTAAAAAATAGTAAAAAATCTAAATACTTAAATTGGGCAATTAATCATAAACATCAAATACAAAGTGGCATTAAATAAACATGTCAGCCTGCATATGACGTTGTATTTTTAATATTGCTTACCTTGTAATGTCGCATTGCTCAACTGTTTTGGTGCAAAGAATTTCCACTCCTTGTAAATACATTTTAAAAGGAAACTTGATTTTAAAACGACAAAATCATGTAAATGAAGTCCTCTTTTGTAAGGAAAAAATCCACCCCCCCTGAAATTGTGCTATGTAAAAAATGTATTTTACTGTAAACTTCTATATTTTTAGGTTGTATGTAAAACGGCACATTTAGAAAGGTTTAAAAAATAAAAAAAAGGGAAGGAAGCAATTGCACTTCAAATCAATATGTTGGCATGCACATGTGGTGAATCACTCTGAAGAAGCTGCACGACGCCAACGAAATGTATGATTCTGCTCAGAGCACGTATTAAACACGAGAATCACATCAATCATAAGTTCAAATCTAACTGTAGGAGAAACCACAAACTCTTCCTGGGTACGAGAAGTCTCTGTGTAGCAGCAGATAACTCACACATGCCTCAGAAAAACATTAGAAAGAAAACGCGTGTAGCTTTTTCCTCCCCGGGTAACAATTTCAATGCT
The DNA here is from genome assembly GCF_036324505.1 of Eleginops maclovinus. NCBI lineage: Eukaryota > Metazoa > Chordata > Actinopteri > Perciformes > Eleginopidae > Eleginops > Eleginops maclovinus. Next base: position 5,953,761 of record NC_086358.1, on the reverse strand, counting down.
TTATTTGTGTTTCTTTGCCGTCTTATTTTCCTTCCAGTGTCGTGCACATGTAGCAGGTTTGAAATAAAACACTTCAGATGATGAGCAATTTGTGCTGCCTCCCAGTTCTTTTTCAGCATGTTGCATGTCCTGTTTTGAGAGTCAATTACCTCCCACTGCTCTCGGGGCGAGGAGTATATAATGATTTTTTTGATTTTGTACAAGAGCATGTACATTCCCTCCCTTTGTGCTGTGCGGTACCTACACATTATGTATAGTATGTTTTGAGACTTCCTGCTAACATAAACATGGAGAGCTTATATTTTTTCTCTACAATTTTGTAACCACCTTTTCTATTTATCACCACTCTGCATTTAAGTGTGTTCCGCTCTTACAGGCATAACCTCAGCAGTCGTGTAGTGTCTCATCTCAGGTCTTATTTGTGGTTCAACATCGCCTGCCCTTAAGGCCCTGCATGCACCAGAACAAGGGCAAAAGATTTGTTTCATTTTCACTGTTCAACCTGCAAACCACCCCACAGGAAGTCAGTTTAGACAGACAGGAAGGATCTGCAGCATGACACGGTTTCTTGAGCAGCTGCACTGACTTGTGAGGGTTTCAGCTGCTGGGACTCGTTTCATTTGCCTGCTTGTCCTCAGCCAAGTTTCACTCCTTTTGAGATTCCTCCAACTCACACTTTCTCCTTCAGCTGCTTCCAGGAGAATAATGGCAATCTTGCACAAAGGATCCACATGGGCAGCTCTGCACATCCTTTGACGCCTACAGACCGCTTCAACAAGCCATAGGTGAGTTATCTTAGCTTTGTGTGGTGCACAATGACCTTTATGAGAGTCCCTTTCGACTGCAGCTTTTATATTATGTTTACTTTCAACCACGGCCTTGAGCATCCAGGACACAGAATAGGTGGAAAAATACATTACCATTTAAACCTCATGCATTTTTTTATCAACAAAGTGGCTTCCTTTTTTTACAGTGTGTTGCGTGTCATCATGCGTTAGTGTTTTTTTCTGTTGCTAATCAGATTGTTTCCCCAGAATGTGTTGTTTCTTGTAAATGTTTGAGCTCCCCATTGCTCTTAACACATTTTCTACAGTAACCGTATGTCATGGAGTTGTTTGTGCCTTTGAGACAGTCTGTGAACTTAGCAACGGATGCATGCAAGCTGCCTCAATTACATTTGAGCTTTTTTATCGGCTTCCTTTATGAAAAGATACGTGATCAGCAACAAACCACACAGGAAGGGAAGGCCTTTGACATTTCTTAGCTCAATGAAACCTCAAACATACTTTTCATTAATGTAATGCAATGCAGTTTGTGACATGAAATCACACGTAGAATTAGTGGAACATTTTATAAATAGATGTAAAACAATGTGTTGCAACCATGAAAATTAAACCGTTTAGAAAAGAAATGAACAAAGTACTGAATAAAGTAGGATTGTGTGTTTGAGTTTTAAAAGCCCTAACCCTTACAGCAAGTCAAACCCGACAGTAAAGAAGTATAATGTGTAAAGGGGACCTGTAATGATTTTTGGGGTTTTCCCTTTCCTGTAGTGTGTGTTATAGGTTTTTGTCTTTAAATGCCTCCATTGGACTCCTTTTGTTAACTTCCGTAACATAGTGACATCACTATGTAACACTTTTTTGGCTATCACTCTGACACATTGTACGTGATAGGCTAAGGGGCGGGTCATCGCTAAGCGGTTGACCAAGCACAGACAGTAGGAGATCAATAAAGAGCTTTTTGAACATTAAAGGCACAGTAGAGGCACTAAATACAAATATGAACCTGAAAACGAGCATAATAGGGCCCCTTTATACACCTTGGATCATGAATAAATGTTATTCTATAAATGCCAATATTCAAGGATGCGTCATTTGAAAACCTGTTTTTTTTCCAGACAGATTTCTCAGGTTTTGTTTTGCCTGAGTTTCTTATGCATTACATTTAGCACATTAGAAAAGAGACTTCCAAAGGGATGGTCGCTCAGGAAGCAACCATCTGTCGCCTCTTGTAAATTAATGATTGATGCTCAGAAAGATGAATGGCCATCTGTTGATTAAATCTGTCCCTCTGAAATAAATGTTAACATTATCAGTGCTTTAGAATAATGAGTCCATACATCTCATTTTTGCGGCTTCTCAAAAGACATTCTGAATCAGTATTTCATGATCTAGTTCGCATTATAAATTCACAGTTGGGGGAATTAATTAGACTGAGGTGAAAGCGTTATGAGGATATAAAGACCCTGTTTATTTTAGGGCTGAAATTAAGACTTATTGTCAATATTAATAATACATTAGTCCATGAAAGTTAAGAAATTATGCAAAATGTCTGTTCCCAAAGTCCTAGGTAAAGTCTTTCATGTCTAGTTTGTTCAGCCTTTAACCCTAAGATATTCAGTGATAAAACAACTGAAAAAAAGCAAGAAAATCTCCATATTTTAAAAGTTTAAAACAACATTTTCTACAATATTTGCATGAAAAAACCACAACTTGATTATCAAAATTCACTTATTACTGCAGCTGTAGTTTATTTCTTCTCTCTTTGTATCATAACTGTCGAAGTAATGCTGTTTTTTATTTTGTAGACTAAACCAGGAGCATCTGGTGGGCAGAACATATCCAGATTCCTCATGGAGAGGAGGGCCCACTACGATTCTATCCTGGACCGAAGCAAACGCATCACGTGGCAGGACGACTGCTACGTGGACCTTCAGTCTGCGCCCTGCTCCGTCTCTTCAAAAGGAGAAACAGAGGGTACGAGTTTCAGATTCATCCTGTCTCTACGTGACCCTTTTTTGGTTCATTACTGTGTTTAAAACTCAACTCTGGAGGATGGACGGAAAGTTTCATAATGGTGAAGATTGCAATGTTTGATCAGAATCAGAAAGAGGTTTATTGACAAGTAGGTTTGCCTTTGTGTATACACATATACATATACGTAGTTAAAGAAGATACAAGGTATACGTTTAACCCGATGAATACCACTCTTTAATTTACAATACAGCCAAAAATATGAACTCCAATTTGATTAAACTGAATTTCAAAATCATTCCTGATGAATGCGACTAATTCAAAGGTTATTATCCATTATTAGAGCCTTATCAGTAGAGCATCTGGGGATGTGTTTAATAAAAGCTGAAGAAAGAACAACTAAGCTTTCATAATTGAACTTTTTAATTAAATTCTTCCAAATGTTATTACAACCAAGTAAGGGTTTCATCAGCTTTTACAATAAGATTTCTTATTAAAGATGAGGACTTTACCTCTGTCGGCAGCAGCTGGAGGACTGACTTGGGTTGTTGTTTGGCGAAACTAATGGTGGTAATTTAAACAGAATTGGTGAAAGTTGAGGAGAGAATAAAAAGGTTGCAAACGGCAAAAGACAGGAACAGTAAGGGTGTGATTCAGATGTGGTCAAATGAACACCTCAGACGGGTTGTGATGTCAACTTTAGTTTCATTGAGGCCTCGTTGATCAATTTCACGTCGGCGTTTTCAACCATTTTTCAGTAAAACTATGTCCAACAGTTTACTATTTTTTCTACTGAATTATCCATCACAACCATTAAAGGAAAAAGTACTGTATATATTTAAATATGCTCTTTTTATTAAGTTACTTTGAATCAAACACTATGACGTGCTGATCACCACATCCACTTTCGAGTTTCCTGTGGGGCTGCAGAAGTAACTGTGAGGTGCTCTGAAGAACCAGACAATGCTAGTTGTAACCCTAACCCTGACCTGGATGTTTGCAGTTTTGCATGCCAAGTGCTCATTAATTTAGAGAGGATAGAGAGTCTTGCTCTTCTGAATAACAAAAGGTTATATGAAGTGAGCGTTCCTTCGCAAAATTCGTAAATCTGTAAAATTGAAGTGTTCCGTTTTTATTTTATTAGACTGATAAATAAAGCTGATAGATGGCCAAACGAGGGATTCTATTTATAATTACATGAGGTTTTGAACACTCTTCTAGTTTTATATGTTGAAATGCCATCTGGGTGGTTTTGGAATGTAGTAATTGGCACCTCAGACAAAGTAAAAATGAGTGGCATTTATTTGATCAAATGCCAGAATATTTGAGAATAAGCTAATACACAAAATATGATGATCACCTAGAGATACTTCGTAGACTTTAATGTGATGTTAGAGGAAAAGTCACGGGTCATATGATTCATCCTGGATGTGAACATTTCATCTTGCTGGTTGCATGAAAGGAAAGGTCAGAGGGAAAGTCAAGGGATTTGTACACACAATATCCTCCTCTCTTGGTTTCTTTGAGTGACTTCTGACTTATGTTGATGATCACTCTTGATCATTCACATACTTATTCGAATCAATCCGATAGATTTTGAGGTGTTCATCTAAGAAGTGAGATGATGCATGTAGAAACAGAAATTACCGGAATTTGCACATTAAGTCCATCATAGTTTTCAGTAATGAATGAAATCTCACAATAAGACAAAATGAAGAGAGGAAAATGTGCTTCTGTTAAAAGCACTGTGCAAAAAGTGTTGTTCTACTTTACCTAGCACACCACGATCTCAGTCTTTCTATTTGAACTCTGTTTCGATCTAGATATTGGCTGGATCCAAAAGCACCAAGACCAGCTGCAACGCTTCATCACCACCTCCTTCTTGGAGGAGATGATAACACACATGAGAACCATGGATATGTTGAGTTCAGCTGAAGAGACAAAGATCAAGGAGGCGGGCCGGCTGCAGGAACAGGTCAACATGTTCACAACAATCGTTTCTGGCAAGGACTCTCAAGGGTCTGACGCTCTCCGGGCCTTCGTTAAGAGCTCAGACTCTCAGGTGGCCCAGCTCATCATCAACCACGGTAATGTGCTTGAAAAAGCATTTTGGTATTTGTTATTGGTTGTTCTTTTAAAGGGGGAAGATTGTCCATTATTGGCCAAGATACTGGTCTGATTCTGCATCCGCTTAACGGCATGTAAAAGATTCATTACCAATACGGTAATGGGCGAATGTGGCTGCGAGGTCGTGTGTGCGGTCCTCTTTCAACCAGAAGGTGAGTTCGATCCCAGCTCGAGCAGTCAACATGTCGATGTATCCTTGGGCAAGATACCTAACCCTGATTTGCTCCCGATGGCATGGTGTATGAATGGGTGTCAATAGGGTGAATGACATGTGGTATGTAAAGCGCTTTGAGGGGGTCGAAAAGACTGGATAAAGCGCTATATAAGTACAAGTCCATTTACAATTTACCATACGCTAGGCCCCAAAAATGCTCCTGTTGAGCAGTTCAGTTTTGTGTGTGTCAATGTAACTCATTGGAAAGCACGTTGCTCTGCTCTTGGAATAAAAACGCTCTATTAACACAATCCATTTCCTGTTCTTACAAGTTGATAATCGAAATACAAATAACCTGAACCAATTTTTCACAGACTCCATTTTGAAGGAGCACAAAGAGGCCCTCTTACGGCGATACGAGCAGCACAGAGAGCGGGATTCAATCAGCTGCCCCAAACTGAACATCTCCTCCAGGACATTACTCCTGGTCGATGGACTTTCCGACATCCAGCAAAAAGAACACGACTTAATGCAGGTTGGGGCGACTCGAGGAAGGAAGAGAAATCATCTCAGACAGCTGGGGCTTACCAAACTCTTGGAGCCCTTGACCCGTGTTAGTTTACCTCCCCGGGTCTCCCTCACAGTCGGGGTGGCTGGTATCGGCAAGACAACGTGGATCCGACACTTCATCAGACAGTGGAGTCAAGGAGCCATCTGCACCGATGTGAGCTTTGTCTTGCCTTTCACTTTTTGCGAGCTGAACTCCCTGGAGAAAGTCTCTGCTGAGAGGCTGGTGAAAATGGCTTTTCCTCATCTGACTGACCCCAGTCTGGTCCTGAGCAGCTCCTGCCGCACACTGCTCATACTCGACGGCTTGGACGAATTTCGCTGCACACTAAATTTCTCCGATGCAGCACCGTGCAGCGACCCAAAGAAAGAGGTGTCCATCGACGACCTGGTTACTAACATCATCCGGGGGAATCTGCTCCCTGACGTAGCGGTGTGGGTGACCTCCAGGCCCGGGGTGGCCTCGCTAATCCCTGGAGGATTGGTTGACAGGGTGACTGAAATCCCAGGATTCAGCTCAAAGGACATCCAGCTCTTCCTAAACCACCACTTCTCAGAGAGGGATTTTGCCAGTAAAATATGGGCGCACTTGGAGTCCAATAAGATCTTAATGGTGATGTGCTACATACCGTGCATTTCGTGGATAGTAGCGGACACTCTGATGTACATCATGCAGAGTGAAACGCAAGAAAGCCTCCCCAGGACGTGTACCGAGCTCTACGCTCACTTTTGTTCCATGAAGGCAGAATTAGGTGAACCAAGAGGCAGGGAGCCTGTGAAAATGGAACAGCTTCACGGGAGCAATCGTAAACTGCTGGGAAACCTTGGGCGTCTGGCGTTTTACGGGCTAATCAAACACAAGTACACCTTCAGCGAGCAGGACCTCAGGGCCTACGGGATAGACCTGCTGTTGACTCAGTGCAGTCTGGGGGCTGGAGTTCTTGTTCGGGAGGAGTCAGCCGTGTCCACGACGTACAGCTTCACTCATTTGACTCTGCAAGAGTTTCTTGCAGCTACTTTCTACCACATCTCCTCCAAGCGGGCACTCTTTGACTTATTCTCAGAGAGTACCATGTCTTGGCCCAAAATCGGTTTCCAGAACCACTTCAAAAGTGCCTTCCAGCACTCGCAGCAAGCTGAAGACGGTCACCTGGATGTGTTTGTGCGCTTCCTGACAGGCCTGCTGTGTCCGATGGCAATAAAGCCTCTCGCTGGGCTTCTCGCTCTCGGGAAGGATGATGGGAACCAGAAGGCGTGGGCAGCGGGGTTTTTACAAGGCCTCTTGGTCAGTGGGGGTGCAGTGGTGTCCCTGCGGTCAGTCAACCTGGCTTATTGTTTACAGGAGCTGCAGCACACAGAGCTGCTGCGGAGCGTAGAGGAAGATTTACAGCTCGGCAGCCTGGCTGGGAAGTTAACACGTGCTCACTGTGTTGTGCTGGGCTACCTGCTGCACGTGTCTGCAGAGTGCAGTGAACAGACCAACCTGACCGGCTCCCTGAACTACGCTACGGTCAAATGTTTGCTCCCACAGCTGCTGTACTGTAGCTTTCTCAGGTCAGATCCCCAAAGCACCATCTCCCAGTAAACTAAAACTCAGGTAAAAGGTAACACTTTTAACTTATCTACTCCATAGGTTAGAGAACAATCACTTTAAAGATGATGTCATGGAGCTGCTGGGAAGCCTGTTAAGTGCTAAAGACTGCCATATTCAGAAAATAAGGTGCGCTTACTCTTATTCACTTTTAAATAACAATTGAGTGTCCTTGTTAAGTTACTGACAACCAGTGATCAATATTTGGTCATATTTTACCTTCTTTTATTCATTCCTTCAGTTTGGCAGAGAATGCTATCAGCAACAAAGGTGCCAAAGCTCTGAGTCGAGCCCTCTTGGTGAACAGGACGCTGACGTCTCTCAAGTGAGATGTGTTTGTTTGTCTTTGACCTATAACAGAACTAAATTAAGTGACAACCTGGTTGTCACAACCACCACCTTAAACAAATCAAAAAATAGTAACACATTTCTGCTGCATTTCTAAGGAAGTCTTCATGTTTTACAATCATATACTGTCCATCATCTAACCAGCTTTTTTTATGTTTCAGTCTCCGGAACAACAACATCGGCTCTAAAGGTGCAAAGTTCCTGTCTGAGGCTCTAAAAATGAACCAAGTCCTGGTATCAATCAAGTGAGCATGAGTTTCCGTATAAATGATCCTAGCAGTTGGCAGTTGATGTAATTCCTCAATTTCCACCACTCCTCAGCTTCCAGAATAATGCGATTGAAGAGGAAGGTGCTCAGGCTCTCGCAGAAGTGCTGCACTGCAACCGCAAACTGGTGTCTCTGAAGTGAGTTACTTAGATAATTTGAGTCCTGTTTTATATTACATGTGACTTTGTATTAATCTTGCGGAGATATAAGTACTTTTTTCTTTCATGCATGTCATTATTTAGCTTACGGAAGAACATGGTTGGAGCTGGAGGAGCCAAAAGGATTGCAGAGGCGCTGAAGACCAACCGCACCCTCACAAAACTGATGTAATTATTAAAAGTGCTGTACTTATATTGATATGTCAAGTGTAATTCTGCAAAGACAATTCATTTTATGCAGTGCCTATTTAAATGCACTTAAAACAAAACACATTCTTCTTTATTTATGTTCAGGTTTTCAGTAGTTAAGCTCACTAATAACATGCTGCCAAATATGTTCGCATGAAAGGCTTTTTATTCCAGATCCATCAGGGGGTCACATACTGATCGACATCATTAATGATTTTACTTTTTCTTTGTTCTGCAGTCTTTGTAGTAACCAGCTCGGGGACAAAGGAACAGTTGCTCTGGCCGAGGCTCTGACAGTGAACCACACGCTGCTGTTGTTGCAGTCAGTACCTTGTGCATTGTATAATTATCAATCACCTTCCATTCAACAGTCGACTGCAAATTCATTTTACCATTGTTGGTTGCTCCACTACGGCTTAAATACGGTGCAACAATCACTCAGTTTGTCTCGCTGGTACTTACCAACTACTGTTTCTTTTAAATGATTATTTTGATAGACTTCAGAGTAACTCCATCAGTAACAAGGGGATGACGGCGTTAACCAAAGCACTCAGGCTGAACCGCGGTCTGGTGTCCTTGAAGTGAGTATTGAGACAAATCTGATAAGTTTATCAAAAGTCCACCAGCTATTTAAACCAACGGATTCCAGAGGCAAAATAAGAACACATTATTTTAAAGACAGAAAGCAGCACTGTCACAACCACAGCAAAAACACCACAAGTAAACACCTTGTTACTAAGGCATGTGCCCTAACAAACCATGGCACGTACTTCTTGGTCTTGAGTTTCACACAGACTGTCGGCAGCCAGAGGTCGGTTAGCTCACACCCTCTTAACCACAGGTTTTTTAATTAGATTACCATTTGAATCACAAAACACATTTTATATTCAACACCTCTGTTATGATTTGCCCATTTTGTAGAAGATATGCTAAAATAGAACAGAAGTGTTTCTAATGAGCACAACTTTTTGTGTGTTTTGTAATTGTATTTGACTTTATATGAGTTTTTTAAAAATAAATACATACATTTTGACTCTATCAATACAGGTTTCTCATCCTTTTTTTCTACTATATGGATTTTGGATGATTTTCTGATCAGGGGAGAGCAAGGTCCCACTGTCAGCTTGTCACTGTGTCGCTGGGCAAGACACTTCTCTCCAAATTGCTCCTGTGGGGATTGCTCACAGTATTCAATGTGTGCAAGTTGCTTTGGATAAAAGTGTCTTAACAAGTGTGATGTATTTCTGTATCTGATAGTTTGAGGGAGAACTCCATTGGGGTCGAGGGGGCGAAGAACATGGCCCATGCCCTCCATGAGAACAACTCGCTACAGGACCTCGAGTGAGTCACCTCATTATTAGTATTGTGCACTGTGGCTGACTGTTCACAGAATGTCAAGTGCCCACACACTCACCCCCAGCCTGTGGTAAATCTCTTTAGGGCTATTGTTTGATGAAAAACTCAAATTATTATTATTGTTATTATTGAATTTCAAAAAATGAACTTCATTGGACAGTTGTAATTTCTATAATTGCCTCTTCCCTATTTAAATCAACCTTTTCAAACTTCACAGCAGCTATATTTTATCTGCAGATGGTTGCGAATACAGTGGTGTGTTTTGAACTCCATAATAATACTGTGTGTGTGTGTGTGTGTGTGTGTGTGTGTGTGTGTGTGTGTGTGTGTGTGTGTGTGTGTGTGTGTGTGTGTGTGTGTGTGTGTGTGTGTGTGTGTGTGTGTGTGTGTGTGTGTGTGTGTGTGTGTGTGTGTGTGTGTGTGTGTGTGTGTGTGTGTGTGTGTGTGTGTGTGTCAGTCTCACAGCCAACCTCCTGCATGATGAAGGGGTTCAAGCTATAGCCGGCGCAATCAAAGTGAACCGAGGACTCACCTCTCTGCAGTAAGTCATGCCTTTTAACACACATGTAAGAACGCACATAGAAACACACCCACACACACACACACACGTCAAACTGCGATGTAGTTAAAGGATCGGCTACGCTCGATTTGAAAATGTTAGAGTAGAAGAAAAATCTTGATTTAAAGTTTTCAAAACTTCTCAATGCAAATAAATGACGCTCCTGTTAAACGTATACAGGAAGGAGATTTTGTATCAGAAATATTTGACAGAAAAATGCAGAATAAATAACATTAGTGGGTAGCTATTAACTTCAATGTAAGTACCTTTTTAAAGCTACATTATAAGTGAAAGGGTCACTCTGAGTGATCTAAGATTATCTGCATTGTGTTTAGCCAATTCTGGCATTAGATTTTTCTAGTAAAGAAGCTTTTTAACCCAACAGTATGCCTCTTCATCGGCTCCAAGAAGCGGACAGCAAACGACCTTACTCAGCAGCATTTTTTTCAGTAAAACAGAGCATGAAAAAATAAACACCAACCTTTTTTTCTCTGTAAAACACAAAGATGAAGTCAAAATGAACCCTTTTGGTCAATTAGCCTCTCTTTACTTACAGCTTTGCATAATTAAATGATTAAGGTAATGACATGTTTGGATGTTTACCACTTGATGTGCTGCCCCCAAGTGGTAAAAACAATGTGGGATTTAAGAAAAACATTCAATCTGAATCACAGAATACTATATTTATATTGCAAATGTTCGTTACATTTGCCTCATAGTTGACTTTCTGTGCCTCTGTTTCTCTTTTTACAGTCTCCAGTGGAATTTCATTAAGTCTTCTGCCACCAAAACTCTGGCCCACGCTCTCCTCACTAATGCCACAATTCAGCTCTTGGAGTAAGGTCAATGGTTCAGAGCCGTTTTCAGCCTCATTATCCCATGAATTTAACTCGCCTCACTGTGAGCAAATTATTAGTGACAGGTTAATGACGACTGACCGTGGTCTTATGAGCTACTGAGCATTCACTTGTCATTTCAGTCCTGGGTAGTGTTATTTACAATGTTCCCTGTGTGTGTCTTTGCTGTAGTCTACAGGAGAACGCTATAGGGAATGAAGGCGTCATTTTTCTCGCCGAAGCCCTGAAAACCAACATGTCCCTGCGTACATTGTGGTTAGTATTGCTGTTAGGTTCCATAATTGATCAATATCTCGGTCTTTAACCTGAAGTAAAGGACAGAAGTCAGTCTTAAATGTGTATAGAAAGCAGTTTTCTGTATTATTCCCATGTGTTCACGTTTGCACTGGATGCTGTCTCCGTAGTCTCCAGGGAGTCTCAGCAAGCACAAGTGGTGCCATTGCACTGGCGGAGGCTCTAATGACGAACCAAGCTCTGCAAACACTGGAGTGAGTCAAAGTTTTCTCTTGTGTGAAAGTTTGTCTTTGTTGGTTGTTATGCAGTCAACACGTGTAATAAGCCAGCAAATTGAAACCAGCTGTTGTTCAATCTTGCTCCTCTATAGTGTTTCTGTTTCAGCTCCACAAGTGTTTGCTTCTCAGCGAGACTGGGTTTCCTTCAGTCTTTATAAAAACGCATCCTTATAGAAATGTAATAGGTCTCAGACAGTCGGTAAGTATTGACACAAAAGGTATTTACTTAGCAAAATATGGTTTAGAATATAAGCAGAAAAAGTAGTATGAAACACTATCTGGTTTCAAAAAGGGCAACAAAAGAAAATAGTTTATGAGGAATAGACTTATTGTGATCTGAAGGATGGCAGACCACAAGCACAATTCATCTCATTGTGAAGCTTCCAATCTCCCAAAGCCAATTTTAAGCTTGCCTAGCAGTCAGTGGTTTCATTGATGCCTTTCATCTTCCATCTGTACCACCTCTTCTATTAGTATTTCTTTGTTGATGCCACCAGTGGTACAACACACTGCCAAATGTTCCAAAAGAAGTGGTGCTTTGTACTTACTGGTGCACTATTTCAGTCTGCGAGGGAACACCGTGGGGATGGAGGGAGCAAAGGCTCTGGCAAACTCACTGAAAAGCAACAGAAGCCTCAAGTCTTTGAAGTACGTTCTGACTCATAATTATTGTTTTTGCTTTTTTCCTTTCAAATCCAGCATTTGCAATTATTCAAAAAGAAATGGACATTGGATAAAAGGAAAATATAAACCTTGTATTAATTATCAGTCTGCAGGAGAACTCTCTGGGTATGGATGGAGCCATATTCATTGCAACAGCCTTGAAAGGAAACCACCAATTGACGTACATCAAGTGAGTAGATCAGTCTCAAGGATTAGTACATGCTGTTATGTTGCTTGTACTAAAACATGTCATGTGTTCTACAGTTTGCAGGGCAATGGCATTGGGGAATCAGGAGCAAAGGTCATATCTGATGCTATTCGAGCCAACGCACCGGGCTGTGTGGTTGACATCTGATTGAAGAAACAGAGCGCGTTGTCTACTGTGGAACGTTGCATGTGTAAAATAGAGAGACAAGTGTGCAGTTTTATCACATGAAGGTGTATGTAATTAAGTCAAAGCTATTTGTGGGTACTAAATATCACTCTGTAAATGTTTCACTGTGTTTTAAGATAGATGTTCACATATTTATTATGACATTATTGTTGTTGCCATAAGGAATGGAAAAACGGTGGCACCACATTTCAATTTTAAATACACTCAGCATCCATCATTACTTCTCTTTTGTTAAGTCATTCTGTACGTTTGCTCTATTTGCACAAGAAGATTTGTTAAAGCATAAAATGGACACTGTTATTCATCCAGCAGTTTAATTCCAATTTCAGTTTTACATCCATCCATCCATCCATCCATCTTCTCCCGCTTTTCCGTCAGGGTCGCGGAGGTAACAGTTTTACAAAGGTGTCTCAGAATAATTCACGATCCTGTCAGCATGCTGGACCAACATCATGAGATTCACACACATATTTAAGAGTGCTGGACTCATGGCATGACAGAAGTACTCGCATGACTTGTGCAAAAACATCAACAAGAGTTTTGAATATCTTTTTCGTAATAGAAGCGACTCAAAACGGATCTTACTATTTATTTTTGTGTCAATACAAACATTCGTTTATAAAGTTGGGTGGCATCGAAGAGATTGATGCAGAATAGAAAGTCGATAAAGACGTTAACAAAGTGTATTCAGATTCACAAAAGCCTTTGTGATGCTATTCACGCTTATATGCACCAACAACAAATAGAAATAAAGGACAGTGCTGAATGGTAATTCTAACTATAATAAAAGCACTCGTTCTTTATCAACACGAGAGGTAGCAATCGGTCCGAAGACCCTCTGAGAAATGTTTGTGCGTCTATTTATGTTACTAATGTTGGATATACGTGCGTATGCACAGAAACAAGAAAGAAAAGTGGAGGGCAACATCTGCACGTTTATGTAATATGATTAACAAGGCAGCAGTAAAAGCTTTGAATGGTATCTATGGCAACAAGCCCTATTGGGATGGCATCCCGCAGGGGAGGAGAATTCCTTGAACAGGCATGTGCAATAATTGACTGTTAATCATTATAATATTAACACTTCTAATAATACAAGACTTAATGCATGGAGCACTTTTCAAAGACTTTTTTTTTTTTTAGATCTAATCAAAATTCTTTATTGATCCGATGGTGGATTACGTTTTGGGACAGTTGCACCATATTAGAACCAAATCAATCAATAAATAGGCAGTTGCTATTTATACCCGGGTGACTATAGTGAACGATGCCATTTGCATTCACCAAACCTGTTGACAATACTTGAGTACATTTTAACCCAAAAGTTTTGTCACTGGCATTACACACAGTACAGTACCCTTCTGTTTGTTTGTTCCACCAGGAGGTCCTGGAAATTGTTAGTGTCGATGGTTCTGGAGAAAGAGAGAAATCATTTCTATGAAATATTATTTCTGTCCCGGGGCACATATGAATTTAACGAGGTGATGGGGAAATGTGTGTCCTTCCTCTGGATGCTGTTGTGTCTCGTTCCTTGCACATATAATTCAACAATGAATTTGAATTGAAATTCAGTGTGAACATCCTGGCCTCATTTCTCCAAACTCATGTGTAAATGAAGTGAAATAGACACACTGAAAATAGATAGCAGGATGAAATAACGTAATCAAAAATAATATGGATGTATCAGTGACCAATATAGGTTGTGCTCAGGCCGTCCTCCATCCAATTATTGTCAAGACATCCTGTCAACACCATAATTACTTGATAAGGACATGCAATACATATTTAAACATATCCTGTGTTGCATAATCACTACAATTGATCTATTCTGTATTAAATGCACCAGGGTTTCCTCTGAGGAATCAATCCTTTTACATATACAGAGCCAAAATAAAAGCCTATGGAATTACGTTAATAATCAAAGGAATGACTCTAGGCCTATATATAGTGAATAGTCCATAATCTGGGCTAGTCTGTATGGTAGCAGCTACTTGGTTTAGCCAGAGACTAGGAACAGAAAACAAGCTAGACTGGCGCTTTCAAACGCTAACAGAACCTACAAAAAAACTGTAAAATGAGACATTAAACAAACAATATACAGTAGGTGTCGAAGGCAGAGTTTGTTGTCCTGTTAGACGGACACAGGTTAACTTCACCCTGCTGTTTGAGGTCTTTAAACCAGCCTAATTTCTTCCTAGCTGTAGCTTAATAGTTAGGGTAACCATATATGGTACGACATGAGAGAGGTATTGCTCTTCTAATCTAACTCTTGGTAGAATACATTTTGAAAATAGCATATAATCTAACAGCCCTGTAATTTACACAAATCAAAGTAACCTTGACGACAGGAAATCGAAGCTTTGAAGATTTGAATGAGAAAAAATAAAATATTCGGTATACATCAATCTACCCAGAGCTGAGATCTGAGAGTGGTGGCATATGATATGAACGGAAAGATGCAACGATCTACTTTGATTGTTAGATGCAATTTCAAGGCAATTAAAGAAAGTTTCATTATCCATCTTTACTACTTGTGTGTGTCTAGGCCTACTGGTGATTTGTACCCAGTGCATGTGCAGGGTTGATCCTGCAAATGTTTACAGTCTTTCTCAGGGCAAATAAAGTGGTCACAGTTGAAATGTCTGCAGAGGTTTATTAACATTAGATGTAAAAAGATTAACTTAAAGCTCCAACATTTTTTTTAACTCAATCTTTAAATTGTCTTTAATAAATATTTCACAGTTTTTGCTGATGTTCAATATACGGGTGGAAAAGATGGATGTGGGAGGAGAGGTCGAGAAGGATCAGGTTGTGCAGCAGACGAGGCGATGTTAATTATTTTAAAGAAGCTCAGCACTGTTCAGCTACTTGTTAACTCTGCCAATGCTGTTACTATTCATGCTCAAAATGTAGACATCGATACAGAAAATATATTCCTTTTTGTTTTAAATTGTACATTTCAGTAAGTGCCTTTTTTTAATAGTTCAAGAACCGAGATTGGAACCGGAAATACCTGAGTGGATTTTGACAGCCGCTTTTCAAGTCTCTGACATATGCAAAACAGCCTATTTCTTTCCTGATGTCCGTCATAGCACTAAGTCGGCAGAGAGAAAGAAACCATTTTTGATTTGCAGACAGTAACTTTGAGCTTCATTAACTTTTAATATGCACTGTTCGCCAAGATTGTAGGTGATTAATTTCCTGTCGGTTATTGACTGATCGAGTAGAAAATGATAGATACCTACATCATCCTAGTCCAATAATGAAATATTCTTATACAACTTGTGTGAGCACAGTTCACTTGCCATGTGCTGGCACTGCATGCTGTCTCATCTAATTTGATCCAGGTACAAGATGCCACATATTCACCTAAACTTTTTTCTGAAATTGGTTCTTTCCGTTAATTAATGTTTGAAAAGTCACATTTGTGGATTTATTGACATTGTGGAATCAGGGACTCATTCCTTCTTGGGTGAATTTATGGTGTTTGAAACATTATAAATGGTCCCAAAGTGCAAGATGACACCTGTTTTGACATACATTTGACATGAAGTGTTTTTTAAACGTAAAAGGCTTCTTGAGAAATCTGTCTTTCTTAATAGGCCTAGGTGCTATAATTATTTCTAAGCAGGCAAAGTAGCACTTTTTTTCGCCCCTGCTTAAATTCCATGGAGTACAAACTGCAGATTTACATATCTTCTATCTCTCTGTGAGGCTTGAGAGTTTTTGGTGTGACCCCTGACCCTGCTATCATTCGCTCATTACATGCCTAGAATATTAAATATTGTCTCATCTCATTTGATTTAGGTAGAAATGCCCCATTTCCGTGAATTAATGTTTGAGACAGGTCACATTTGTGAATTTCTTGACGTCAGGTGGACAGCTCATTCGAAAAAACGTTCTTGGGTGAATTAAAGGTGAAACAAATGGTCCCAACGTGCAAGATAACGTCAGTCTTGTCATACATTTGACAATAAGCTCAGGTTCCCCTTGAAGAATCAGCTTTTGGAGATATCTCTCTTTCTTTTTAACTATAGATCAATATCAATAGGCTTATAGGTGCTATGATTATTTCTATGCAGGCACTTTTTTCGCCTATGCTTGATTGCCCAGAAGTTCAAACTGCAGATGTTTTATCTCTCTTTGAGGCTTGTGAATATCTGGTGGGACCCTCTTTATCAATCGCTCATTACATGCTTAGGATGTTAAAGAAATGCAAGAGCGGAAACGAGACACTTGCAGACACATTGAAAGTCACTTAGTGCTGCGCAGAGCATCACGCTGAGACACGGTGCAGCTTCAGGTGCAGTCTGTTGTTCTGCAGCCTCTAGTACGGACCATCTCTGACCGCAGCTTTCTCCTTTCCAAAGACAGTTTGTATGTAAGTAACATGCTTGTGTTTTTTATTCTTTATTCCATCTAAACTAGAACGGTTTTACGCACGGATTATCCGAAATAAAATCAGTAAAGGGATTTTTTTCGAAACTCATTTTCGTGAAATGTAACGAAAAAATAAACTTTGTTAATTGTTAATACTCTTTGATTGTTGCTGTATTTATTACTAAATGATAGAGAGATTTTCGCAGCAAATTCAACTTATTGGAGCCGTATGGATTAGAATTCATCCTAAAAGGTTATTATAACGTGATTTTTGTTGCGCAATAAAAGTGCAGAATGCCGGCAGTCTTTGAGATGCAAGTGTTTTGAAGTGCTTAGAGAAGCCAGACCCAGACTGTCCTGCAGATTTTAAAGCTTTTCAAGTTGTGTATGAGGTTTAGTTCATCCATGTTGCTATACTGTTGGTGCTCTACCAAGATATTTATGTTTCTTCTCAACAGCCTGATGTACTTTGTCTTTGATGATTGATGACTTGGTCATTACTTACGGTATATCCTTTCCAGATGTAAAAGGTAGTTGTACATTTTATGAGCCAGATTGTTACATGTGACCCAAAGAAAATTCCTCCAAAAAAAACACCTGTTGAAAGGCAAACTGACCTTTATCACAGCAGTGAGTCACATTACAGCTAAAGTTTTAATGAGCAAGGTCTGCTAATGACTGTCTCTTGTAAATCAGACTCCTGCAGGTTTTAATATTTAGAACAGTATCTGCTTTTTGATTCCCTCTTGGGATGTTAACACATTGTTTTGTCCCTGAACAGTTGAAGATACACCTGATCTGAGTGAGGTTTAGGGATATCCCATTCTGGAAATTGTTAAAATCCCTATAGCTAGTTTACTTTACTGGATAAGTCACAATACTCACCCATTGTGTCAAACAGAGTGGGGGAGCTCCTCTATAAGAAACTGATCCTCATCAGCCTGCTACAGGCAATGCATTTAAATCAGTGTCTGTCAGTCTTGTACCCAGTGGTGGGTTACGCTGAGCCTAAGGTGGGACCCCCAGAGATGACAGAGACATGGGTCCCTCTGAGGTCGCTTTGCTAATAGAAGCGTTTCCATGGCAGCAGGCCCACAGGCCGCACAGCATTTCTAAAGTGCAATCAGCAAAATGTCATATTTTTGGACCAATGGCACAAACTGAAGAACAAAACACAGGTCTTATGGGTAATGAACACTGCCTTCTGGTCAAACATCTTTTGGATTGACAGAAAGTGGAAATCAAAACAAGATACTGCCCTAAGTAACTACCCTTTATGTGTTTGTTTTTTTCAGTATGCGTTTATAAAATAAAGTGTATTCAAAATACTTCAGCTGGATTTCACACGTTTTTATATGTGGTTCTAAAGGCTCATGCAGTTTATTCAGGAATTAATATGCACACCCTTTCTTGAAACCAACTTGGTCAGCATTTACCAAAGTTTTCACTCCTCTGCGACCCTTTTTTTTGACCCTCTCAGCTGTCAAAACTGTTTTGCTGTCCTTTTTTCCCCTCAGTGTTTCCAAAGAGGACGATCGTTTATCTGCAGTGATGGACAGGGCACATAAGATAACTGCTTTCTGCCTGATGCTTCTCAAGCTGCCAAAGGTTAGCTTTTGTTAAATATACAATGTCAATCTTTTTTTTTTTTATGTGAAAAGGTTTGACAACTTTTAACCTTATTGGAGATGACTTTTTTTGAACAATTAGACATGAAAATGAAAGAGTTCTTTAGTTTTTTTTGTATAAATCTCCTTACAGTGTGAGATGGCCAGTGGGAAAGTCTTAGAGGAGACTTATCTAAAGTGGGTCCAGTATAAAGAAGACTGTGTGAAAATGATTGAAAAGGAGCCACTCTCTAAAGGTACAGTATGGGACGCTTCAATCATTTACTACTGAGCCATCCAGCAAATGGGATTATGGCAAGAGGTTCAAAAGGGAAGCCAAGATCGTAGGGGAAAGCTGAAATCTATGGCTTTTTCTTTGTGTTTATAGCAGACCTGTTCTGTAATAGGACATTTGACAGATATGCCTGCTGGCCGGATAGTCCTGCCGGCTCTATGGTCAACATCTCATGTCCCTTCTACCTGCCCTGGTATGACAAAGGTAAATCACACTTTTAGAAAGACTGACTTTGACAGCTTAACAAACTGAAATATAAATCTATTCCTGTCTATCAAAATGTTACTTTAATTTAAACTAGTCACCATTAAGCATTCAAAGAGAAACAACAGATAATTAGCTTAGCTTAGTTTAGTTTAGCTTAGAATGATGACTGGAACAAGTCATCATTCTAGCTGCTAGCTTGATTCTGTTTCAAGATCATAAAATCCATCTCTTAGGACCGCAAAAGCTTATTTATATCTGATTTGTTTAATCCTTGAAAAAAAAACAAATGAACTACTGCATTCCCCCGTTCTAAGATAAGTTAAGCTGCTAATGGCTGAAGCTACACATTTGTAAAACTGTATAGGCTTAACATGTACTATTTTGACCCCAAATCACTTACATGAGTACTTTCATAATGAATTTTGAAACTTTGACATGTTGATTGCAGGAGCTGGGGATTGAACCACTTACTCTCTGATAGTTATAAGCCCATTTACCCCCCACAGCAACCTTGTGTTGAAAGCTGTATTGTTTCTCTTTTGGAATAAAATAAAGACATTTACAAAAATAATAATACCTTTGACACTTTAGGTTTTGTATTTATTATATATATTTAGATTTGATTGTGCTTGTGTATGCAAGTGTCTTTGAGTTAATTTCCCCTTGAACCTGGAATGATAAGCTGTCCACTGTTTACATTCTGCCCAATGTATGCTGCAATTAGCTTTCCCCTACTGTGATGATAATAAGGTGTAATTAGAGTGGGTAATGACTGAGGGACTGACTGTTTCTCCTCCAGTGTCGCAGGGTGCTGTGCGTCGACTGTGTGGCTCTGACGGCCTCTGGGAGAGGGAGGACAATGGGCAGGTGTGGAGGGACATGACCCAATGTGAGGAGGAAAAAGAGGTCACGTCTCAAGAGGTAAGACAATCAAAAATGTTTCCAGCTATGTTGTTAATTTGTTGCTACTTGTTGCTAATTTATATATATTACATGAGAAGGCTGTCAGAGCTTTAAGGCAAGGCAAACCTTTTATCCCCAAACAGTGTGTGAATAAACAGATGTAGGAGTTGAGAGATACGATTAATTGACCTGAACCTGAAACAACTCACCTTTGTGCAAGAATCCATCTGCAATTAACGCTATATTGTTGTTATATAATCCTTTGAATATAATTTACCTGTTTAACAAAGTTCCTGCAAATACAAAAAAAACACAGAAAAGGTCGTTCACTAAAGTGCAGATAACCAACGAGGGTTTCTTCCTCTTTGAATTTAGCTTTAGCCTTTTATCAACATTAGAGAATTTTTGTGTGACATAGATGTCCCCCTACTTATCTGTTTGGATGTGTTTATTATTGATATGGTCCATATATGTATAAAAACTGATCCACATAAAGCCTTGTCTGATTTGAGCCCTGACTGAAGATGGGAATCTTCTTCAAGGTTTCAAGGTTTCAAGGTTTTATTGGTCATGCACAGCATATACAATGTATATGTTGGCAATGAAAATCTTATATCCCATGCTCCTCCAACAACTCAACATACATGGTGCAAATAAGATAGGTAAAATAGTGCAAAAAGAGAGAAGAATACAATAACAACAATAAGGATTTGAGGATGTGAAATATATACATATGTGGAATACACTGAAAGTATTTAAATACTTTACACTGTTGAATGAGGAGGTATGGACAGATGCATATATTATGTATAACAGATGTATATGGCAGATATGTATAATATATAGATATGTGTACTATAAACATACCCTTGGCATGATTACTTTTGCATCTCTAGTTTATCCTTCATTGTATCTATTGGTGAATGTACAGAATGTATTCATTTGTTTTTTCTCATTAATACCGATATAACATATTTTCTGGACCCCTGGTGTTTTTCTATTTTCTGCTGTGTTTCTCGCATAATTAGTTTTTTCCCCTGCTGTTTTCTGACTAACAGCTGATGATTATTTGAGCTGATTCTCTGATTTTAATTAACAGTTATGAGGTACTACAAGGTGCAGACTTCCATAATACCCTGTCGAAGGATTTGCAATCTGGAATCAAACTATTTTTTGCCTGGATGTGCGCAAACCTTTTCTATTCATGAGGTGCATTACCAGAAGTTGCAGTGAGCAACACCATTTGAATGATCTGATTTTGTAAAACACAACCAGTTGCTCATCCCATAGGTCATTTTAGTGAAGCCATTTATAACGTTCTCTTCCCTAAAATTGACCGGTTTTGATTTGTCTTCACAGCTGTGGTTCAAACAACTGATGGTGAGCTTCAGGATGTTGTACACTTTCGGCTATTCCTTGTCCCTGTTTACGCTCATAACAGCTCTTATTATTCTTCTGAGCTTGAGGTAAGCTATCAAACAAGAGAAATGATTAAAGGGTTATAAATCAATGGCATTACAAAACAACACAAAAGATGCAACATCAAAAGAAATCTGCCTACTTTAATATGAAGAAGCCAACGAAATCAAGAACTGAGGCACAAAATAAATATACAGATTTGAAGCCCTTTGTAAGACGGCCACTACACCCTTGATATACCAAATTTAAATGTGGGTTATTTGTATGTCTCCTGACAGGAAACTGCGTTGCACCAGGAACTACATTCATGCTAACCTCTTCCTGTCTCTCATCCTGCGAGCTGTATCGGTCATTATTAAGGACACCATGCTTGACCGCCACTGGGGAAGAGAAATCATGAAACAAACCGATGTGAAGGAGATGCTCAGTGACCAGGTGGGTTTGTTGTTATTTGTTGAAGTTTAAACATAAGCCTTTTGTAACTTGTATTTGTTATTTCCATTTCTTCTAGGCTGCTATTGGCTGCAGGATAGCACAGGTAGTGATGCAGTACTGTGTCCTGGCCAATCACTATTGGTTCTTTGGAGAGGCCATTTATTTATACTCTGTGCTTATTGCCTCAGTGTTCATCGACAACAACAAATACTTACCTTACATCTGTCTTGGCTGGGGTAAGGAACTTGTCTAACTAACATGCATCTTGGTAGTTTTTCTGGGACTCATTACCATAATAAACATATTAAATATTTTATATTATTTCTAATATAGCAAAGCATCCCCTGTAACAGCAGAGTGGATCGATAAAGCACAATCAAGTATTTGGTATTGTGAACTGATTACATCAAGTTGAAAAAAGTTGTACTGTCAGATATTGATCCGTTTCAGATTTCAACAAATGCTTTAGTATTTTTATTTATCAAACCCAATATGGTGTTTTTGAAAGCACCCAAACACTGAACCCTGCAATCTTTCTGATTTTGTATCAGGAACTCCACTTCTTTTTGTGGTTCCGTGGGTGGTGATGAAGCAATTGAAAGAGAACAAAGAGTAAGAGTGTGTGCATGGGTGTCAGTAGTGTTTCCATCTGTTCATCATTACATTTCTGCTTTCACAGATCCATATTAGAGAGCAGGGTAACAGCTGCGTCCTTTCTCCTCTCAGGTGTTGGGCTGTCAACTCGAACATGAACTACTGGTGGATCATACGTTTCCCTATTCTTCTTGTTTCGCTAGTGAGTCATCATCTGACATTTGTCGAATGTGAATTTCTGCACATCATTAATATTAAGATTTCCAACAGATCAACTTTCTGATTTTCATCAAGATCCTGAAGGTCGTTCTTTCAAAATTACGAGCCAGCAACCAGAGCAGATTTGCGGATTACAAACTCCGGCAAGTTATCTCAGCCTTTTTTCAATGTCGACGATACATTTCGCATGTTCAATCCTTTTTGTTTGCAAAAAGGATCATATTCTCGCTGTTACAGCATGTCACAACAATTGCTGAAAGGTGTTATGACAAATTGCTCTGCTGTTTGTCCTCTCCTGTTAGGCTTGCCAAGGCAACCCTCACCCTCATTCCTCTGTTTGGCGTTCATGAGATCATTTTCATCTTTGCAACAGATGAGCAGACATCAGGTGTTCTGCGATACATTAAAGTTTTCTTCACCCTTTTTCTCAATTCATTTCAGGTAGGTTTAATTGAACCAGAGAGAGAGTGCTTGCGTTGCCAATAAATAGAAATAATGTCCGTAAGGGTTCCTGTATAGTAAGAGTAATAAAAGGACTTTTCTGTGGTCCCTCTGCAGGGCTTTCTGGTGGCTGTGCTTTACTGCTATGCCAATAAAGAGGTTTGTTGTTTCATATCATACTCTAATTTTTCAGTGTCACATTAACTGAAATACACATATTAATCCGAAATTAATTAATGTGAAATATGTCTTGAATGTTATTAAAACCATTTGTATTTAATACTACAGCAACTCTAAAATGAATTTGATTAATACTATAGTAAATACTATTGGGAGTTGTATTTGAAATGGGTCACCTCCATTTTGTTTACAGGTTAGGACAGAGCTCAAGAGGAAGTTTCGCAGCTGGAGGTTAGATGCTGAAGGTGTTTGCTGTGGACAGTGACTAGGTGTTTTTGGCTCTCGTGTGGAAACTTTCTCCAACACCAAAGTGACAGAGCGCAACAGATCCTCTGCCACGACAATAAGAGCAATGACTGATGGTTCACCGTCTGCTGACAGTTCCCTTCTTTCTAGACAGCAAGTTCAGCCACCTTCACCACAGCCTAAAGCTTCTTTGCTGCAGTGTCCATCACTGGTGAATAGAGACAACTCTTTGCAGCATTTGGACCGGGAGGACATTGGACAATCGTCAGTGGGAATGCAGGTTTCCTTCCTCATTCACCTTCAAGACCCTGTGGAGTTACTCCCAAATGCTGTCAATATGGATTCTGATTGAATATATTTTTGACTTGACTGTACATATTAAGATGATATTTGATCTGTTGTGAATATGTAACATTGTGAATGACTGATTGTGAGGATTTAAGACTTTAATATCTTTCATACAAATGGAGTATATTTGTTTACACTGAGTTGTTTAATGTGTGAAAATGTAGCCTACATGTATTAAAGGATGGAAGAATCTGTCATCGAAAATAAGTGTATTGATTAATCACGGGATAAGATTAATAGTTTGAATGCATAGAATGTTTGTTAACAAAAACAGGCTACTGTAATAATCAGAAACAGTGTCTTAAAAAAGGTTGTAAATGTCAAACTTTAAGTCAATCTACACCAGAACTTTATGCAGTGTCTTCTTTATAACAAATATTGGGTGAGCCATTTTGCTTTCATATTCTGAAAAACTATGGTGTTAACTAAATAATTACAATAACTCAAGTACAATGTATAATTTTGAGAGACTTATAATCTACTTCAGTATTTACATTTTATTCCACTACTTTCATGTAACACTTTTGCACAATGATTATTTTTGTTTCTGGAACTTTAATTATATCTTGATGCCAATAGTTTGGTACTTTTATTGAGTACTATTTTGATTACAGGACTTTTACTTGGAACACAGTATTGCTAGACTTTGGGATTTAGTATTTACTTAAGTACAAGATTTGAGTTCTTCTCCCACCGCTGCCAAAGTACCACAGTTTCTTCCTGAATTCGGTTTTTTTTCTGTGAACTCCATTACCCAGAAGCACCAGGGAAAGCAACGTACTCACGTCATGAGCACCGTGCTGTCGTTGGCAACGGCGGAGGCTGGAGCGGGAAGGATACAACTCTAGCAGTTGTCAAATCAAAACTGTTGATTACTCGCTTCCCGGGAGAACTGGAAAAGGACTCGCATCTCACAATGATGTGAAACTAAATGTGGTATCATAGTTTTTCACTGTGGAATTATGTTAAGGAGCTTTTGCGCTCATGTAGCTGTTTGTTTGCTAGCTAACCTCTAAAGTCCCACTAGCTGCTCGTGTTTTCAGCTGCATACACTGAGACATCAACAGGTGGATCTCCTAGTTGCAGCATTGTGTATCAATGGCCTCTAAAGGTAAAATGAACCTTTTTTAATTAAAGTCTCGTTGCAACCTGTT
The DNA here is from genome assembly GCF_036324505.1 of Eleginops maclovinus. NCBI lineage: Eukaryota > Metazoa > Chordata > Actinopteri > Perciformes > Eleginopidae > Eleginops > Eleginops maclovinus. The sequence continues at coordinate 5,928,834 of NC_086358.1, read as the reverse complement.
CACTTAGTCACTTATAAGGCAAATAGTATACGTTGCTAACTTATAAAGTCAATAGTTTGTTTACATTTCCTATCAAAGTACACTTGACTTCAGTAATGTTTGTTAAACTGTATTAATATGGTTTATTCAATAGCGATACTGTATGTATACATCTTTCCCTGTTGATATGTAAAAAAGTACTGTTCTGTTTGTACTGTCTATACATATATATCTGCTCTGTTTAGTGTATTTTTATTTCATTTCAGTTTGAATTCATTTGCAATGCTTGTCTACATGGCATGTAAAAATAATTTGCCAAACTGGGATCAATAAAAGTATATCTTATCTTATTCTGCAACCAAAATGTTAAGACAACATGACAGTTTAATGCTGTTATTCACCTTGTTTTTACTTCCCAGGTTGGCAGCATCCTTATGTCAGCATATTCAAACATGTCAGAGTGGAAGACTGGAAACGGTCCGCCAAAGAGGGGGATGTGTCAACATGCACGGTAACCTTGCTACACACTAATGTTGTACTTATTCAAAGTTATACTTGACCCCCTAACTATCTTTTGAAAACCAATAACCGCTGTAGGATTGATGAAGTGGCTGTAAAAGTGTGCAGGTTTGCCCAGGACAGCTGTGCATGAATTACAATAGTGACAAGGTTTCACTCAGAAAAGAAACCCTTCATTAAAAAAACTATTCTGCAGCATAGTAATCTTTTCTGAAGGCTCAGTATGTACAAAAAGTTATATTTAGACTAAATAAACTGCCTCTCTCAGTCCTTACCAACTTTAAAGCATTGGCAAGGTGACTGATATGGTTCTTTCGGAGAAGAGGAATGAACTTTATGTCCACTTATCCTATATATCCTATATATTTTACAATATCTTCCAGGACAAGCGACTGAAGTGCTCAGTCTTCAGGATCAGGGGTCCTGTTCCTGCCAACAGCTTCATCATGATACCCAAAAACAGCAACCAGTCTCTGGGGCTGACCGGGCGCTACTTCTACCTTCTCTTCAGGCCCACCCCCGGAAAATATTTTGTGGTCCACCTGGATGTCTCTGTAGAGGTATCTATCGGATTGCGTTGATATGTTTATTCTACCTTAACGATATTTAATTTTGTTAAGCTACTCGCCAGCATTAGCTATAATTCTTTGACATTTCAAAGGGTGCAATTAAAACGAGTTGGCATTTTGTCCATGTGGTAGCAAGAACTCAAAATCCCTCTTAGAGAAAATACCATCAAATTGTTGTCTTTAAAGTTTATCTTCTTTCTTTATTTTGTTTAAGGCAAATTCAACTGATTTAGCTTCAACTCAGGTACTTTAAATCATCTGTGTGATATGATTAGCTCTGACAGTGGGACACTTTTGATTGGTATTATACAGTATAACTGTTAAAAAGAAAATCACAACAACCTGCAAAAAATTCAACCAACAGCTACTATAAATGCCTTTTCTGGTCTATGTGAAGATTGAATGATTTAAAAAATGAAAATGTATTTCCCTTTCTCTCTTGGTGCTTTGATGCGTAGGAGGGCCAGGTGGTCCGTATCTCTTTTTCCAACATGTTCAAAGAATTCAAATCCACAGCTACCTGGCTTCAGTTTCCTTTCTTGTGTGGAGCTGCAAAGGATTCAGTCTACGAAAGCACAGCTAAATCTGCAAGACATGGTGAGATACATGTACACACAAGCAGCCATACTCGTATATATGAGACATCTGTTGCATGCATTTGCTGATAGTTTGCTCTATTTTTCATATACTGTAAATAATCTTGCATGTTTTCCTACAGTACTAGCAATATGTGTTTCTGTGGTCCAGGTTTAGTGGGTCCAGCTCCCACGTCAGTGCGCTGGACCTGCCTGATGCTTGATCTGCAGTACACTCTCTCTGTGTACCTGAAGCGCTGCTACTGTCAACTCAAGAGCATTAAGCTTTGTGCCAACATGGCAGTGAAAAACATGTTTACCAGCGACCTGCTGCTAGATCCAGGTGAGACTACGATGACACTGATATGTACAGTACAACATACTATACACGAATGCCATGTGCTGCTCTCTGAAGGGCACTCTAATATAGAGAAAGCCTGTGGATCTTAAACCATGGATAACCAAGAATATCCTTAGAGGACTTCCAATCTTCACATAAGCATCATTCCTCATTAAACTGCAACCTCCGTGTCCTCTTAGTAACTCACGTATTACATCTGCACTTCCAACAGGAATTTCCTTCAGTGAAGCCAGGCTGATGGGTCTAGCTTCTTCTCAGGGAACTGGTCCCATCCCCAGAGATATGTCATTTCCTGTTCCCAAAGGAGGCTCCTGGCATGACCTCTACGATCACATCAGGTAGGGTAACCTCACCTGGAAACACAACGTACATCGCTGACGTTGTGCTACGAGTAGAATCTACCCTGGACTCCTTTTTGTGGTTTATGGGGTCACGATGTTTGGTAGGCCTTTTTCTAGTCAGTCTGCTGCGCTGGTTGTCTGATTGAAGTGTGTGTATGCTGTGTTTGTTAAGTCAATGAAAGCAATGTGGCTTTGTTATATCAACCAAATATTCATCGGCTATAATTTCATCACCAGAATAAAACATTAAAAAACCAGCTTAACGGCTAGTTAGGAATTTGGGAAGCCACAGTGTACTGATACTTAATGCCTCATGTCATCCTTCTTCAACAGGTTTCCCTCCGAGGGAACGAAGTTACCCTTTGACTCCATTCAAAAAGACAATCCCAGACCCGAGGCTAGTAAGTCATGAACTACTGTACCACATTTATCAAACATTCATACAGTATTTAAAGCTTTGTTACAGTCTTTGCATGCCATAATCTTGTGCATCTGACTTTCTTTGTTTAATATATTTTATGTTTATTTCCTTTATTTTATTTTACATTTAATAATTCATCAAAATAAACAAGAGCCATTGGGGGAAAAATAGTTACTATCAAAGCTGTTCGGACAAAATCGATGTCTTGTAGCTGTGTCACCCCATGTTCCCTCTTTCCCAGGTTGTGTCTCTAACCAAAGAAGACCAATTAGAGGGGAGTCTTGCCTCGTCAGCCTCAGCAAACCAGTTCAGGACCGAGTGTCCCTCATCCAGCAGATCACCGATCCAAAATCAGTAAGACCTAAGTGGGCTTGGCACAATCCATCGAAATTTTATCGACTGTGCTTGTGCAATATTCTTCACTTTGACTAAAGTATCTTGGAGCTGCAGAGATATCTTAGCCTACAAAACCTGAAAAATCACACCATTATCATTGAATACATTTAGAAATGATATTGCGAGTTATGATTTTAAAAAATATACTGCAAACCATATTGCAATTGTAAGAATTAGTCAAAATATTTGAAATTATTGTTATTTTTTCCAAATCATGCAGGCCTAAACTTCATTACCTTGTTTTTTGAAATCTAATCAGCTTGAATTCTGTCCCTGAAAATAGGACAGGCTGCTATATTTTTCTCTCTCAGTTTCCTCCTTCTGTCTTCTTAGATCCCAAGGAATCAAACCCCCATGGCGGTGACCAACATCCCAGAGCTGGGTCTAGTTTCTACTCACCAGAGTGGAGATTCCCTTAGCCAAAATGAGAACCAGCATCAGCAGGAGACAACTAGTTCACAGCAGGTCACATCCAGGCCCTCCTGGGACACCAATGACGGGGGGGTTCATGTGCACTTTCATCCTGAGGATGAAGAAAGTGAAGAAGAGGTGAAGCTTGTATTCACTAGATCATACATTCAATTTAGCTTAAAAGCACAAGGAAAAAAGCCGTTATACTCAACAATCCTCTCCTGTATGCCATGTTCAGTTTTGTGTCAGCATCGTAAACACTCTTCTTGTTATGTTCTCAGTTTGTTTGCACTCCAGTTCCACTCTCGGCCCATCTATCATCCTCCAAAGAAAGCAGACAGCAGGTGAGAGATGAGGAGAGTACAGAGTGAGATGAACCCATTTCTTTGAAGCTCATTACCTTTTCTGCTCTCTCCTCTTTAGAAGCTGCTCCCAGACCCAATTCTCAGGCTCAATCGAATCATCGGCTTCGGAGGAGCCACTACTAAATATGTATGCTCATCAGGCGTTACACTCATATCATGCTGGCCTCGCATACATTTTGAAAAGGCACAAATTATGCATTGAGTCCATGGAGTCTAACAACTGGACTTTATTACATTTCAGGCCCTGTGGAGCAAATCGGGCGATGAAGTTGTGTATCCGTGTCACGCAATCATCGTCTCTATGAAGGTATCGTCTAACCAGCAGAGATTCTTCACCGGTCACACTGATAAGGTAAATAAGATGCTACCTCCAGGGCACACTATCGTCCAATGTGTAGGTAATGTGCAGCTGATTCTGGCAGCATCTTAAATTACATAATTTGGCTTTTCACACAAGTCCTGGCCTTTTTTGCAGTTGGATTCTGTACGATCAAGAATTGAAGGATTGGTACCTGTAGGAAATATTGTCTGCCAACTTCCCACTTCATCATTTCCAAATAAAAAACTGATTTCACTGCAACTTGCACACTTCTATAACGTATGTTTTTTAGTAGTACGTTGGTCTATTACGAAGGGTTCTAACTTATTCTGTATATTCCATATCATGTATTCTAAAGGTAGTCTATAGAAATATATATATATATGTACAGGGGTTTCCCACACATAGACTTTACTTGGGCGGGCCGCCCAGGTATATTAACGGCCGCCAAAGTATATTTTGCGACCCGTCTAGGTTTTATTTTTTTAATCCGTCCGCGAGCACGACGTCATCCGCGATCGATTAACTAGTGGACAATGATCTCCTCGCTCTACGCCTCCTGTACCTGTTCACTCTGCTATCGTGTGAAGGGTCTGCTAACAAGCGACAAAACAGAAAGGGAGACCTTACGACAGAAATCTGCACCCTCCCCCCCGCAAGTATATTTCAGATCTGTGGGAAACACTGATGTATAAACACTAGTCACAAGCCTGTGGAGGGCAGTGCTATGATCTGGGGTTGCTGCAGTTGCTCTGGTCTAGGTTCAGCAATGTGCCCAAAGAATGAGGTCAGCTGACTCCCTGAATATACTGAATGACCGGGTTATTATATTATTCCATCAATGGATTCTTTCTTCCCTGATGGCACGGGCATGTTCCAAGAGGACAATACCAGGATCCATCGGGCTCAAGTTGTGAAAGAGTGGCTCAGGGAGCATGAGACATCATTTTCACACATGGATTGGCCCCCACAGAGTCCAGACCTGAACCCGATTGAGAGTCTTTGGGATGTGCTGGAGAAGACTTTGCGCAGTGGTCTGAATCTCCCGTCATCAGTACGAGATCTTGCAGAAAAATGAACGCAAGACAGAAATAAATGTTGTGACACTGCAGAAGCTTGTGGAAACGATGCCACAGCGAATGCGTGCCTAGGCAGTGCATTTACTGTGTACTTATCAACCTTTTCAACAGGCGTCAGTTTGCACAAGCTACTTTAAAACAGATGTGTAACTCTGTAGTTGGACTTGAACTGGAATTTTTCACCAAATGATTTAAAGAGCTGTTTGGACATCGTTAGATTTAAGAAGATATAATGAGTTACCTTATGTCTAATTCCCTGTAAACATGCTGCTGTAACAAAACAATGTCCTCATTTAGGATCAATATAGTAAATCTAATGTAATCCAAAGAGAGATCATTTTCTAGAGTTTGTATTACCAAAATATTTCTATTTTTCTAACGTCTGTTCTTTCTCTGTAGGTGTCTGCACTGGCTTTTAATGGCAACACAACCCTGCTGGCCTCAGCACAAACCGGGAACCACAGTGTAGTGCGAGTGTGGGATTACCACAAGGGAAGCTGTTTGGCCATGTCCAGGGTTCATGCTCATTCTTTGTCCTCTCTGAGGTAACCCACTGCATATACTGTACTCTCTCACACACACCCAGAGATATGTAACATTAACAATGAGCTTTAAGCAGTGGAGGCACATTGATGCCATAAAAAGAGAAGGAAAAGATGCTACTTGAAGGAACTTGGAAGCATTTCTCAAAGAAGGACCTAATATCTCAAAAATAATGAATTATTATAACAAAATAATGACTAAATCTCCCTATAATGAGTAACTTTCTCGAAATAGTGACTTGTTTATCTCAAAATGAACACTGAGTATCCCAACATAATAACCTGCCTGTAAAAATAATGACCAGGCATCTCGAGAGAATGTCATTATTTACAGGAAGTCTCCATTTTTAAGCTACTCAGTCATTGTTTTGCCAAAATAGGTCATTATTTACAGAAAGTTTATTCCCATTAAAACAGTTTCTTAACAAAAAAAGTTTCTGAAAGGTTACTAATGTTGTCTATTTTGCTATCTTTCCTTGTCAAAGCTTCTCTTACAGCGGTGGTATTCTCTGTGGAGTGGGGAAAGACAGCCACAATAAAACTGTAAGCGCCACAAATGCTAATTTTCTCTCATAAAAAATCAAAGGCTGAGTTTTGCTAATTTATCTACAAGTGTAATGAGCATTAGCTGAGTGTAATCTGAGGATAGACCCAGGGGTATCATTAGATCTTAATATTAAAAATGCTAAGCAACACTTTACATCATTACTTTAAATTACAAGTTATTCTCTGATTAATATTCAAGGGAGGAAGCTGTGAGCTGACTGCTGTACTTGTGTTTGTAGATGGTGGTGGTGTGGAACACTATGAACGTTAGCAAAGGTGGAGAAGTGACTATTTTAGCCAAAGCTCACACAGATGTGGACATCCACACCATGAAGGTGGCCTTCTTTGATGATACGAGGTACCTTTATTAGTTTTTTTGGTTGTCTGCTTGATTGCCTGCTGCATTTGTGTGCATACATCCACTTATCTGTTAAGAGTACACTGCTCTACTGCATTCAATTATGTCACGACAGCTAATCTTACACGTGTAGAGTATCATGTCATGTCAGAATGATGCAGCGAATAATAAGTAGAAGTTTATTTTCTAACTTTTTCCCTGTAGAATGGGAATTACTCTTGCATACAGGTGTGAAAAACCAGCAGGAGGAAGCTAAGCCTTGTGCAGACCTGTCATTAAAATAGAACTCTGGTTTCAGGATGGTGTCATGTGGTCGTGACAATATCCGCCTGTGGAGAGTGAGGAATGGAACGCTGCGCTCCTGTCCCGTCAACCTGGGGGAATACCACTCACTGGACTTCACCGATGTGGCCTTCGAGGAGGGAAACTCGTTCCAGCAACATCTTGATGATCGAACACTGTGAGAGAGCAAACCAGTCTCTGAAACGATCTCATTTAACGTAAACCCAGAAACCCATGTGTGATGGTTATTTTCTTTCTTCCTATAGATTTGCCAGCAGTCGGAGCGGCTACATCTTGGAGATCGACTACAGCAGAGTGGTAGTTAGAAACGTCAGGAGGCTGTTGCCCGCTCAGCAGCAGCATGCAGACCGCAGGGAGAAACAGACTCTTAACTCAGGTCTGTACTTTTGTGTTTTTAAAAACAGGGGTTGGGTAGAGGGGGAACACATTTAAATTCATCGTTTGTGTTTCAGGTCCGGGCATCGCCATCAACAGCATCAGTGTGTCCTCGTCATTTTGCGCCACAGGCTCTGAGGATGGCTTCCTGCGACTCTGGCCCCTGGATTTTTCCGCCGTCTTCCTAGAGGCTGGTACGCACAGCGGGGCGCGGATGAATATTTCCCTGCTACAAACTAACAATATTTCCCAGCTCCCACTCCGCAGGGTGTGATGCATGCATAATCCTCAATATTATTAGACATTTTAGAGTTTGCAGGGGGGAGGTTGGATAGTCCTGATTGATTGTGAGTAATGCCTTGGATAACATGGAAAGGACACACAGTTTTGCTAAATTTTTACAGTTTTTGGCTCAAAGTTGGATCATTCTGTGATCTGACCTCCTAAATGATGAGATGTGCTTCCTCACACAGGAGACTTAACACATGTCCTTGTCTTCCAGAACATGAAGGACCTGTGTGCCTGGTATCAGTCTCTTCTGACAGCCTTCAGGTCCTGGCTGCCACCTCCACCGGTAACCTGGGTTTCCTCGATGTGAGCAGCCGCGGTTACAACACGCTGATGAGGTCACACACCGACACTGTGCTCGGCTTCAGTGTGGATGGCATCCGCCGTCATCTCACATCCGCCTCCTCCGATGGCACAGTGCGCATTTGGAACATGGATTCCTTGCATCAGGTCAATAAATACCACAGTTAAGAGATTTCAGAAACAGTTTTTACCCTCTATACCAGGGGTGTCCAAATTCGGCCCGCATGCCGTTTTGAATCGGATAATAGAATATGGCCCACAAATTAAACTTGTGCTTGTCTTATATTGTACTTCTCATATAAAATATACACAGTATTCATGTGTTAATGAGCCCAATTTTCAAATAATGTAGTCATTTTCTAACAAATCTTAGTTGATGAAAAAAAAACCACACTAACTTATTTCCAAAACAAGCTTCAAATTGAACCTTCATATTTACTCTTTTATCAGCAATCTGAGGCTTCTGTTTTAAGGAATGAGCTGCCAACAAAATAAATGAAACCCTAAAGAGAGGCGGGATGTAGGCTGTTTTTTCTTTAAACCACTTTTAGTATTGCGCGTTATTCACCTACTTTGTTTTGCTAACTTATAACTTAACTTATGCGGCAATATTCACCTCTATAAGTGGCCCAGCTCTCCGTATATTTTTCTGTATGAGGCCCTCTGTGAAAGAAGTTTGGACACCCCTGCTCCATACAATAACATTTAACATGGATTTCAATGTGTTGAACCAGACAAGAGGTCAAAATACAAGATCTTACTAAGAAAAAAAAATCAATTTGGCTTTATATCATAGACCTTTCTCTGATGGGGTACCGCTCCGTCAGAGAAAGGTCAGACTGTCAGACCTGTCAGACTGCTTTGTGCTTTAGAAAATGAGAGATTGATTTTAAAGTCACCTGCATTTGTTGGCAAAACTGAGCATCAAACTCTGTTTTGATAAATATGGGGAATTTTGAGCTTGTTATTCTTTTACTATACACTCCTGTCTCACCAGTAGCAAACAAAAGCACAAAGCACATTTTTGGGTGTAACACATTGAAGTTGCATCAAATAATTGAAAGGTTTTCTTTGAAGGCGCTCTAAAAATGAGTACAATTAAACCTCATTTACCCCTGCCTTTGTTACCATTGGTTTACTTTGACCTGTTTAACTGAAGGTCTGTTTTCTCCTGTGCTCAGTTGTATGATTTCGCATCAGAGGACAGTCCCTGCTCGGTGGCCTTCCATCCCAGCGAGCAGGTCTTCTCTTGTGGCTTCAGCTCCGGCATTGTCAGAGTCTTCGACATCTCCGGTGCCAAGCTGCTGGCTGAACACAAGTACGTCAGAACTGAAAGCTTGTGTGGGCGCAGTTATTCGAATACTGTATGGCATGTCAAATTACGAGGAAATTCTATAGATGGGCCACATGCAGCTTTGACTGCACTTTTAGACAAGGAAACTGAAGTATTGTGTGTCATTTGCGGTGCATTATAAAAGGCTTTTAGACGCTGTTCTTCGAGAGAGAGAGAGCGAGAGAGAGTAATGGCTTCTTTTATTCTCATGTTTCTGTTTTTCTTTACAACAATAAAATATAGGCAGCACAGAGGGGAAGTGGTGGGTCTTGCCTTCTCACCGGATGGGGAGTTCATGTACAGCGCTGATTCTCAGGGCTCTCTGGCACTTTACAACGCCTCGGAGGAAGACCTCAACGTGATCAGAGTTGTGTGTACGTATGCACACTGTTTGTTTCTTTGTGGCCAAATATTTTCACAGAATCGTAACCTGGTAGTAAAGGAACTATAAAACACTACATTTTCTGCAGTGCCACACCCTTAAGAGGCACAGACATGGGCACACATTGAGGAATCTGCGACACACAAACAAACCTAATGTTTTTGTGCATCAATGTTCAATTCATCAGAAATCTCACAATGGAAACAACACTTACAATCAACAGTTTGAATCACGGTCAATCAGGCAGCCACCGTCAGCATCGCTATTGTTTGATCCTCCCTGTTCCTGATTGGCTAGGTAATGTGGTGGCTCGAGGCACTGAGCACACTCCAGATGCTCTCGCTGTGAGCGGTGACAGCCGCTGTCTAGCTTTCATCGGCCCCTCAGAGTACATCGTCACCATCGCCGACTCGCGCTCTCTGGATGAGGTACCTGTCCTGTCCGATTTAACGTTTAGCAATACAGAACATGATCAACTAATATGTTTGTAGTAGATCCAACAAGTTCAAATGTTCATTTCACCCATATTCTGTCTCCTGTGTCCACCTTCCATCCCCCTCTAGTTGCTCCATGTAGACGTGAGTATTTTGGACATGCAAAATACCCGTCTGGATTCTGCTCTGAGGGTCTGCTTCTCTCCGGCCTCCACCGAACACTTGTTGGTCGCCACATCTTCCAACAAGATCCTCTGGGTCAGCACCAAGACGGGCCGCCTGCTCCGAGAGGTAACAGGGCAGAGCTTTTACACAACAGCACAACATGTTGATGATCACGTTAAGTGCTGCAACCGGACCAGAGTGCTTACACATCACTCCTGTTTGTACTTCTCTTCACTGTCTCCCAGTAAAACTAAATCCCCTTCTGATTTTCACCCTACTTTCTATGTCGACAAATGGCCGAGCTGCTTCCTAAGGTGTTAACACGCTAACTTTCTACACACCAGACAGATTACCATGATGCCTTCTGTCATTATTCAAACCTAAATTCTCTACGTCGTGACAACAGGTCTGCTACAACCGTGTCTTTAAAAGATTATTACATCCGCTTTTTTTCCTGCTGGCTTTAAGTTAAGTTTTATGTGTTTTATTTTTCTATCATCAACATATTTATGCTGTGTCTGATGTATGAATTATGGAAACGATGTCTGTAACTACAGTGGACTAACAGCAGTGAGAGTGTTCTGTTTGTTTCTGACTGGCTTTCTGTCCCAACAGGTATCCAAGGTGCACAAACACCAGTGCTCGTCCCTGGCTGTGAGCGAGGACAGTCGGTTCCTGCTTACAGCGGGACACAATGCTGTCAAAGTGTGGGATTACAACATGCAGCTCGAGATAAATTCACAGGTAGATTAACATTTTATAGTTTTTATATTATATGATGGGTACTAGTGACTGGAAACTAAACTACAGATTCTCTTCTGTTTTATAGCCGTCAGTTCCCTGCATCTGCTTTATGTATTTTAAACAAACAAAACACATGATTTGAACAATTTAATAATGTAATCTGTTGTATTCATCATAGGAAGTAAGTCGTCTTCATTTTGATTGATCAGTAGGAGTATTCGTGTTTTCTTTTACCCAGATGTTCATCGGCCACAGTCAGCCAATCCGCCAGGTGAGCTTCACCCCCGACCAACTGGGCGTGGTCTCAGTGGGAGACGCCATCTTCCTTTGGGACTTCCTGGCACTTCCTGTCGACTCTTTGACTGACAGCTGGTAATAATCCCTGTAGCATGTTTTATCTGTGTGTTACACTTTGTGCGTTTTACTGGCAGAATATCTGAAACCCCCTGTCCTCACTCACAGCTCACCTCTGGTAATTAGGCACACCCCTGCCCCTAAATCAGGTAATATCATTTAAATGTTGTATTAATGCTACAATAATCTGATGAAATGGATTGAAAATGGTTTGTTGTAATACATAGTTCCTCTTCTGTTTTTATGTGATAGTTCAACCGCACACCGAAGTGAATGGAGTTCGGTTGTCCAATGGGATGCCTCGACAGACGGCTCCTCTCCCCTCCTCTCCACCACCACCACTCGACATCAGCACCCTCGACCAAGTTGACCAGGGGGGTGAGTTTTCTTTTTCTATTTACATACCTACAAACATATCTTATCTACTGTTATCTGTAGGATTAGCTCTGAAAGCACGCTCACTTCTGTCCAATTGTACAAGAAAAACAAGATATATGCTGTCTAATGAAATCTCCAGTTTGAAAACAAATGTCTCATGCCAAGCACCACCAATATTTACTCCCAGCACATGTGTTGCTACTTGTTCAATGAGCTTGCTGAGGAGCATTCATTGTAACCCCGGGTCGTTTGTTTCTCACCTGTTTCCCTCTTGCAGTTTTGGGCTCCTTGTCGATCTGTGATGACACGCAAACAGTCCCCCACGCTTCAGTAGCAGAGCCTCCCTCTGATCCCAGACCTCCGTCCTCCTTCCTCAAAGTCACAGAGCTGACCGACACATCTCCCCTCAACACAAGTCTCACGTATGCTGGTAAGTGCCTCACTCCATTGTTCTGGCTTACAGCTAAGGAGTGTAATGTATTTAAGAAACATTAAGACCATTTAGTAAAATCTAACTTGTTTATCAAATGAAACCTTCCCACCTTTAACTCATTCTGCTTTTGCTTCTTCTTAATGGCCGAATCTCACTTGTATTTATCTCAAATTATTCTACATTTCCATATAGTCGAGTTGAAAGGAAAGAAGCCAATACGTCCTGATTGTTACAGGCACTTTATTCCACGCTTCAAGACCTCCACTGTCGATCCGGTAAGGAGCACTTTGTATAATGACAGCAGTTATTGGAAGTATTGGTTTGTCTGCTGTCCTGTCTTAATGTCTTCTCCGATCCAGGCTGCAGTGGCTCCCCAATCAGGAGAAGAGGGCATAAATCTGAAAGCGGTTATCGGCTATAATGGCAACGGCCGTGGCAACATGGTGTGGAGCCCTGACCAAGGTTATTATAGAACATTATACCAGGGGTTTTACTAGAGAAATATAATATGAGGGCACTAACGTCACTTCCAGCCAAAATTACTGCCCCGCCCACTTTCCGGCAAAAACAATGCATTAGAGCGAAGCAGCAAATAATAGTTTCTTCATGTCTTAAAGCTGCTGAGTCATATATTGGACAGTAAAATAAACCCACAGTCTCACTGTAAGCCTACTGCTTGCGAACATCAATCCGTAGCTCCCTTAAAACAAAGCTGCCACTGCCGTCTGACGGTCTTTTTCACCCAATTTTTATAGTAATTATGCCCTAATTATGCTCTTTTTGACGAACAGAAATATTGCTTTCTGGCATCGCTTTAACATTTTACGGGGAAAATCTGCATTTTGGCATGAGGGCACACACTGAGAGTAAGAGGGCGCAGCGCCTCTGATACTCAATTTAGACAAAACCCTAAATACTATTAAAGGTTGAATAAAGAACTGCGTGAAATCTGTCTTTCAAATCCAAGTGCTTCATATTTGTTGGTATCGAAATCAGAATACTTTATTTTCCCTGGGGGGAAATTGGGTTTCATGACAGTTGCTCTATTTAGAATAAGATCAAATACAAATGTAAATATGGACTTAAGAACTTAAAGTCAAATATATATATTTTAAATACATTTTCATTTTCTTAAATGTTATTTTCAATGTTGAATGTCATTCTAATCAAAGTTCAGATTTGAAAAATATGAAATATAGCTTTTAAACTATAAAAGTACAACTTAAAATGCTTCACAGTCCAATTACTAACTATAGCTAGATTTAAAAAATCTGCTATAAATTGATTCACACAAATGTATTGGTTATTGTATTGCCTGATCAGCGATGGATTTCTGTTGCAGGTTTGTTTGCTTACTCGTGTGGCTGCGTGGTGGTTGTAGAGTATCTTCATACAGGAAGTCAGAGACACCTGCAGGGCCACAGCGAGGAGATCTCTTGTCTCGCACTCACACACGACGCACAGGTACTTCTAGTTCCAGACCTCCTATTTATTTGAAAGTGGTTGACTTAATAGGCCTCAGCCGGTCAGCTCAGCAGGGGAGGAAACTGGGTACATTAGATAGGTAGCAAGTCAATTCAGGCAATGCATTAGCTCTGTTCTTTGAGGAGCCGTGTGGCAGAGAAGAAAACTAACACCCTTCAGTTTATTCTCAATGGGCAAAATTAAAGGCATGTCTGCTTAGGAGAAGGATTGATTTTGACACTTTGCTGATGTCATGCTGTGGAAGCACTTTGTGTTCAGCACTTGTCTTGGGAGGGTGTTACCAGTCAGACCTATAGAACAGAAATTGGCACTTTGATAACCATGAATCAGGGTTGTTGATGGCTACCAGGCTGCTCTATAGCACTATGAAATCACGTGGCTCTAAATAAAGTGATGTCTTTGTCCAAGATAGTCAGTGGGTTTCTAAAAGACTTCTAAAAAATTATTGGATCTAATGTCTGTGAATGACATCCCACAAAGTTTGGGCACATGAAGTCAAGGATTATGAATCAGGCTTTCTCATGTTCGGCATACGTCCTGCTAGTCCTGAGTCTAATGGAAAGTGCTGTGTGTGTCTATGTTGTGTCTTGTTCAGACTGTGGCATCAGCAGCTGGAGGCAGTAATGGCAGCAGGAGCCTCATCTGCCTTTGGGACGTCCAGAATGGAACCTGTCGAAGTACCATCTCCTACCACAGGGGGGCGGTGCAGAGTCTCGCCTTCTCAAGGGACGATCGCTTCTTTCTCTCTGTCGGTCAGTAAAGTATTAATTAGATTGCATTCAACTGTCATGAGCGAATAAAGTGGCCACCCTTTAAAAGTGTAGTCCTGTTTGGATATGGAACAGGAAATGTAGTTTTATACTTCAGGTCCCAGAGTAATATCAATATATTGACACCATGTGACTCTGCTTCTACTGACTCCTGATTCTCGTCCCGTAGGAGACTTCTCTGAGCCAGAGGTGGCTCTGTGGAGCAATAAGACCTTCCAGCTGCTGTCCCATGTGAGGGTGTCGGGGCCAGTCCATGACGCAGCCTTCAGCCCCTCAGCAGCCAGCCAGCTGGCCTGCGTGGGCAGCCAGGGGGTTCACTTCTGCCTCATTCACACACAGGGATCGGATGTAGACCTCAGGGTAAATGCCCACAGAAAAAACATGCTTAATAATTGATGGTTCATTTTGTTGCCTTTAAAAAGTAATGGAAGTGTTTTTAAATTATTATTTAGTAGGGCTGCACAATTAATCAAAATCTTATTAAAATGGATATATGGGGTAGTGCAATATTTAGGTCCGAGGAGGTGAAAGATATATATATTTATTTCAGGTAAAATAAATAAAAACATCCGAATTGTTGATGTTGATTGTTGGTGCTGCATAGAAGTCCCAAAGTCATATTCTAGCAACTTGATTAAACGCCTTTGTTTGGTACAGATCCTCCAAATAAAACACACCATAATCATTGTTAATAAATATTTCATTGATTTAAATTCTTCCATTATTTTAAATCCTATCTCAATGGAAATTTCATTTATAATAATCGCAATTGGTTATTTTTCGTGCAGCCGTATGACAGGTCTACATATTTGACGGATACATATTTTAACTGTATTTTCATTGTTAGGTAATGATTGACATCTCCTTCACAGGTGCAGAGGGTGAAGGCCCCAGCAGAGGTGGGTGAGGTGGAGCTGACGGCGCTGTGCTACAACGCGGACTCCTTCCTGTTCACCGCCACCAATCGAGGGCACATTTGCGTCTGGGACGTTAATACACAGCGCTGCTTCATGACCTGGGAAGCCGATGAGGGAGAGATTGGTAGGCATAGATAGCTAATGTTTCCATTGTTACACACTGACACCGCCCAACTGTTACCGTTAGTAATCATTTGAATCATTTTGAATGATGTGGCTTGCATTTGTTCTGGTTCGGGGCATCTGAACATTTGTAACGGGATGTGGTTTCTGTATGAAGGAGTGCTGCGGTGCCGGGGGAACCATCTGTTGACGGGCAGCAACACCCGCTGGTTGCGTCTGTGGGAGGTCGAAGCTGTTCGGGGCGTGAAGCCTCAGGAAAAGGTCTGCAGCCGGGAAGACAGGTCTGTAGCTCAGTTTGATTCTTCCTGTGGTGATCCAGACCGGAGACGCTTCTCTTTATCTTGTCATGAATACATTCATGCCATCTGGATACAGTTCACACACACAGTGGGCCACCTGCGTTGTTTAATTTCAGTCTTTGTACAATTCTGTACGAGCGCAAGAATAACAAAGTCATCATATATTTATGTCTGTATATTTATTACCTCCCATTGTACCTCATCGTAATGGTAGGTGTTTTCCATTTGAGATATAAAAACATTTAATTGAAACCAACACTCAGTATGACAAATAAGTATTATATTTGTGGTATTTTTTGGCATAAATATTGCAGTTTAATCCAGTTTTATGAGGCTTCCCCTTCTGCTAGACCTGACTGATTAAAGGTAATGATTAAACGAGCACCCATATGTCTGCAACAAAACAGTGGAGATATGTTTCCATCTCATCCTCAAGTGACGATGTCTGCCCATTGTTGTTGTTCTGTCCCTCAGTGACACCACGGTGGTGCTGGAGCAGGAGATCATGCTGGATGGGACAACCGTCAGCGCTGCATTCGACACCACGATGGACATGGGCATCGTTGGAACCACAGCGGGAACCCTCTGGTACATCAACTGGTCCGACTGCAGCAGCATCCGATTGGTCAGCGGGCACAAGACCAAGGTACCTGTGTGAGCTTAGGCGAATGAAAAACAATTATATGCACACCCCGTGTCTCCGGCAGGGGATGGAGCATACCGTTGATAACTGGTGGGTTGTTTACCTTGTTCCTTATAGTTGCACGGCATGGTCTGCATAGCTATAATAGAAAACATATTACAAATAGAGAATCAACTGAAACAGGAACTGCATATCTTTTCTTTGTCATTTCTAAAAGCATTGTTGCTGAGAAATCCAGCCAAATCTGAGGTTTGTAGGTCTAACAAAAGCCGCCTCAGTTTTTCTGTCCACCGCTTCAGTCCAGACTGAAATACCCCAACAACAATGAGAAGATTTCATGGAATTGTGTATTAATATTCACTCCCCAGAGGAGGAATCCATCCGCTGACTCTTCCTCTTGTGCCACCAACAAGTTGATTTTCATAGTTTTTATTAAAACATCTCACCGTCCTTTGAGATGACATTCAGTCCAGATATATATTACATATACGGTGCCCAGACAGAAATCTAGTTGAGGTTGGTGATCCTCTGATATCCAACTGTATGTGAAAGTTAATGTTAGTACCACTGCTCTTTAATGCTGCTGAAACTGGTGACTGGCACACTTAAATCTGCTTTTCCTGCCATTTGAAAATACAAATGTCTGAAGTGGGAACCTGTATGAGCGGCCTGTCAATCACAAGCTAATGTAAGGAAGAGGAGGGTTCCTATTACATGCCGTTAGTAGCTCTTCAGAACATAGGGCTGTGAATCAGGAAAACAAATCAAAGAAACAGCAGGGAAGCAATTACCAGCTCGTTCTGACATTTCAGCCTACTGATGGAAAAACCACCAGCCTAATGAACACCGATATGATTACAAATGTTCCATTGGAGGTTCCAGTTTTATGTCCAGAGGATGAAAACGAGTATTCATTATGTGTGTGTGTGCCGTCCAGGTGAATGATGTGGTGTTCAGCTCTGACGAGACACATTTTGCCACCTGCAGCGAGGACGGCAGCGTGAGGGTGTGGTCGGCGCCCAGCAACGAGCTGGTGGTGCAGTTCCAGGTGCTCAACCAGGTGAGGCAGTATTCTGAGTTAATGTGATGTATGGAAGCACCTTGTTGCTTTTTCCTAAGAGGATCTGAGACTGTATGTTTGTTGGGGAAGAATATCAGGGAATTTTACAAAATAGACCAATGTAACAGAGACATTGTTGTATAATAGCATTGTGGGTCTAACAGACGCTCATTTGTGTCTTTTCATCTAAAAAGCCCTTTCTGGAAAATGGATTTAAATGTTACCTTTGATATTGTTTTACGTAACTGTATTTTATATCCTAATTGCACATTTGTAGGCCTTTTTTTACATATTGTATTACATTTGTTCTTAAATAAATGAATGTATCTATTTACTTTTTTTAGAATATACTCTGTTTGGTTTAATCTTCTCCTGTTTCTCTGTGGATCAGGCCTGTGGCTGCGTGTGCTGGAGCCCTTCTTCCAGCAAAGAGAGTGCATGTGTGGCTGGAGGATACAGCGATGGGACTCTGAGGATCTTCCGGCTTTCTTCCTCAGAGATGGAGATGAAGCTGCATCCCCATCAAGTGGCCGTCACTGCCATCCAGTACTCGGCTGACGGTGAGAATTGACTGTACTGTGTGTATTTCAATGATTGTGCTACTGGCTTTGGAGGAGTTGCTTCATGATGAAATGCTTTAACTGTTTTTGGTAGATTTCCACTTCTCTTTGGCCAATAAACAAAAATGTTGTAGTACTTAACTTGAAGCTAACGTAGCTGCAGGTTTCTTGCTGCTCTGTTAAATCAAGTTTGACTCTTTAACTCCTGTTGTTGTCCCCCCCCCCTACAGGTCATGTGATCCTTTCAGCGGGGAAGAATGGTCTGGTAGCTGTCAGCAGCCCGATAAATGGGGCCACTATTCGTGTCATCAGGGATCACAAAGGAGCACCGATTACCAATATCCAGTGTGTGAGTGAACAGGTGAGCGCACTGATTGAGACACAGCTCAACATGGCAGCCATTACGAACACAGGGAGGTTAGAATGGCCCCTGATTAGTAAATTGACTACAAAATGTGACCCTGAGAGCTCACTGTTGAGGTTTTCCAGCAGTTTTAAACACTACTTACCCAACTTTGGAATTGTTGAATTTCTTTTCTAAAATGTACTTAACACATATGTATCTACTGGCAAAAATATGTATTACCTGTTTACGTTAAGCTCATAAGAAAGATTTACCTAAGAATTTGAAATCAATAGCATCCTGATTTTCTATTATAGAGGCATTGCATATATTTCCATCTTTATTCCTTTTTTCCCCAAACTATCTTTTCAAATGCACTTCAATTTATCCTTTATATGTTGTTGGAAAATGAAGTGGCATCTGCCTTCTCAAGAACAAGAGCTCTTGATACGTTTCCTGCCTTCATCTGATATTCATCAACATCGGCTCTTCACAGCTAGAGGGCTCTCTGATTTCTTTTTGTGGTTCTTTTGTCTTTTATCATTAGCTTGAACTGAAGGCTGTTTTATCTTCTTATCCTCAGTGTAAGGATTTCAAACTCGAAGGAAAGGAGATGTGGTTGGCTGCCAGTGCTGACAGACGCGTCAGTGTGTGGGCTGCTGATTGGCTGAATGACAAATGCGATCTTCTTGACTGGCTGACTTTTCCTGCTCCGCCTATATCGAGGTATAGTTTATATTTGAAGTAGTAGTACATGGTAATGACTGAAAATGTACCTGCAAATGTTGACAGAGACTCTAGCTTCCATCTGAAGTAAATACATATTAGCCTTCATTATGAAATATTCAAATGTGTATATATAAGGCTGTTATTCAACCCCTCACCCTTTCATTCATTCAATACTCAGGACTGTCTTTGCTGAATCTATTGTGACTTGTAATTTCAAAGGATTTAATTTAATTGAACTGCTTAATTTGGGGTCTTAGCTCTGGAAAATGACAGGCTCAGCCCTTTCGAACCTTACTCATTTGCATCTTACAGCCTTATTTATTCTAAATTCTAGGTGTGTTTTGACATGTTTCAGCATTGTGTTGCAGCACATTTAGGACATTATAGCAAAATGAAGCTCGGTCTATGTTTGATCTTTGCACATCTAATAAATATGTTAATATCTCTTGCCAAAGGATGACAGCCCACCTCCCAGCCTGGCTGCCTTCTGCCCTTCAGACCCCGGCCTGGTGGTCTACACCGGCTACGGAGTGGAGAAAGAGCTGTTGTTCTACAGTCTGGCAAAAAAACAGGTGCAACAGCTCCCCCTGCTTCCCTCCTCATAAACCACAGTGTTGTGATGTTTCCTGTCACTGTAGAGGCAGAAATGCGTGTTACCTTTTACAAAATGATATCTTGTTTTACTACAGATAATCAAAACGATTGCCCTTCCCGACTGGGCCACATGCTTAAGCCTCTCCTGTCACAGCCAACTCATAGCTGTGGGATCAAAAGGTGAACTCCCATTTGGTTCCATTAATTGAATTATGTTAAAGAAGTGTACGCTTTGATTATCACCACATATCTAATCTCTTATCAGGGCGAGTGTTGAAGCTGATCAAGATGACCAGTGGCAGGTTCCAGGACTTCCTGCAGCACAGCGACTCGCTGCAGACGTGTCACTTCTCGCCTTCAGGGAAGCTTCTCTTCACTGTAGCTTATAACGAGATCCTGCTGTGGGAGGTGCAGGGCCTCTGAGGGCCTGTTTCACCCTCAAACGCTTATAGGTGTATCCTCTTCCACAGGTGCCTAGTTGAAATTGTTGTTTTCTGTAGTTTTATTGTTCCATATTTATTAGTTTTTTATCAAGCCAAGCTTTCATTTGTGGAGAAGCTTTTTGTGGATATGCAACATAGCTTTTTTTTTATGTAAATGTTTTTATAATACATTTTTTAAGAGATTGTTTTGTTTGTTCAGCCTCTTGTAATGTTTGACTATTTGTTAAAGGTTTTCTTACTGTAAATGTAAGACTTGGATAATGATGTGTTGCTGTTATTTCTATTGTTTTTCAGTTGTAGATAGAATTATGGTTTGTTGACTGCTGATGCGTGGTATAGGGTTTAAATAAAAAGCAGCATACAAAAACAAAACTATAAAACTATAATGCAGCAATCTTTGGATGGTGCGCACACACACACACACACACACACACACACACACACACACACACACACACACACACACACACACACACACTATAATATACATAGAGAGAGAATAATAACCACCTCACTTATGTTAAGGAGGTTTATTAACATTTATTAAGGTATTAGACAGCCTTAAAATAAGACAGTCATTTTTCTCATCTCTGTCTTTTTCTCTTTTTTTTATAAAGATATAAATACAAATTTTAAAAAATATCGGCAACTTGATTTACATTATATTTAAAGAGTACATCTTTCTTAGAGAAAATTAACCAAGGATTTGGAGGTTGATGATTTAACATTTTGGGCCACAAAGTACTTTACTGAAGAACTGAATTTATTTACAATTTTAAAGTGGAATAAAACAAAGCTTATTTTCTGCTTGATAAATCTTAATGCTATTTACTCTATTGTTTTCTCCACTGTTTTATGTTTTATAGACAACATTTGATACCTAACAATGTGGTGTAAACTGGCTGCAGGGTGTCACTTTGCCCAGGCGGGGGCATGTTTCCCCGCCTCCTCTGTGAACCGGAATGATATGCTTTCACCTTGGGTGCATATCGCTGTAGAGAACAGCCACACGTTTGATTTAATCTAGAAATTTGACATTCAAATGCAAGATAAATGTTACTGTAGCACCGCAGCTTGACGGACTGTTCGTCACATAGAGAGGAAACATGAAGCAGGACGTGAGGATTCTGTTATTGGGGGAGCGTGAGTCATTTCACTGACAGCTAACCCACAAGCTAAAACACTAGCAAACATTAGCAGTTTAAGCTAACTTGGCAACTTTTCGCTGAATTTACCTCGGTTACTCCTGGTGGCATGGTGCCAAAAACTGTCCTAATATGTATATCTGCACCAACTTTATTCTGTGTTATTAAATTGTATGTTTTTATGAATTGGCCGCTTTCCAAATGCTGATTTCCGCAATGCTAATTAACCGTTAGCTCAGTAACTTTGCTTCTGAACGGTTTTTTAGTTAGCTGCCATAGAGAAGTTAGTAAACGTGTTTTTATTATTCGCTAACTTATCAGCTGTCGTCAACTGAAAGCCATATTGCACGATAAACACATGTAATGTTTCTTCAATGTCCTGCTATTTGAGTTATCCGTTATTTTGAGACTATTGGCATGTAAGCTAACGTGAACTGATGCTACCAAACTAACAGTCATAGGTGGGAAAAGTACTCAGATCTTGCAATTAAATAAAAGTACAAGTACTCAGATCTTGTAATTAAGTCAAAGTAGAAATACCAAAGTGTAGAAATACTCTGTTACAAGTCAAATTCCTGTATTCAAAATGTTACTCTTGTCAAAGTACAGAAGTATTATCATCAAAATATACTAAAAGTACTCATTATGCAGATTGGCCCATTATACAAATCATATATATAACATTTATTGTATTTATAATAATTGTATCAGGGTTTTAATGTAAATAATAACATAAGGAGTAGTCAGCTAACCTTCTAGCACATGTATTTTCAGAATAGGTGCTACCACTTTATCACACAAGCCAATTTGGATCATTGATTCTTTCTCTGGCAGCTCCTCTCATCCTCTTCCTGTTTTTATTTCCAACAGCCAAGGTGGGGAAGACATCACTCATCATGTCTCTGGTTGGAGAGGAGTTCCCAGAAGAGGTAAGTGTCAGTTCAACTATTCCCCACTGCTGTGTCTTTTACATAAAGGTCCGTTTTACTGGAGATTGTGTCAATGAAAAGTAGGGACATTTCGACCAGCTGACTCTAATATCTGTAATATGATTTGCTAATTAAAGCCACAGTTACTCAATTGTGGCCACTTCAAAGTAAACTGATTTATTTTTGTGCAGTGAAGACAACTAATTGTTGCTTGTTGATGTTGACGCCTGGCAAGCTATTACAAGTTTAAATTCCTTTGCTGTTTACTCGGCAATATGCTCAGCTTTTTCTACTATGTTTGCAAAAAAAATTGCTTACAGGATAAGATGGAAACCCATATGATATTACAAACCTTTATTGTTTTAAGGCTGATCTTCTGATTGCGATGCTAATGATTAAGTGAAGTTTGACAGTATATCCGTCATGCACTCTCTTACAGGTTCCTCTCAGAGCCGAGGAAATCACCATCCCTGCTGACGTGACTCCAGAGAAGGTGCCCACACACATAGTGGACTACTCAGGTAACATGACCCATCGCTTACTCTGTCCTCTGTGTCTGTTGTGTGTGTGGGGTTTGTCAAACTGGATTGCTCTGGCTATGACTTAAAAAAAAATGTTGTTTGTCCTCAACAGAAACAGAGCAGAGTGATGAAGTCCTTAAAAGTGAGATCATCAAGGTAAGTACACCATACAGCACTACTGTCACCCGTTTCAACTATTTAAATCAAATCAGATGGACTGAATTGTAATGAGTAGTGCTGTGCCTTCCCTCATAAGAATAACAACTCGAAGCCATATAAATGAGTATAATTGTAGATCTATTTTTAGACATAGGTTATTGTCTACAACGCCTTTTATGCACACTATTCAAGCCAGAAACATAAACACATCTTTTCATAGTTGTTTTCTTTGTTCTTGATAAAACCTTTAGACCTTTGCATCAACTGGAAGTTATATCCTTTTGTCATGTCCTGTTTTTTCTAGTTCAGTATCATGTAAATAAGTCAGTCAGTTAGAATGAATTCTTTGGATTCAGTTTTTGGCACAAGGGATCCTACAGCTGTTCTTTCTTCAACCACACAGGCCAACGTGGTGTGTGTTGTGTACGATGTCACCAACGAGGACACGATAGACAAGGTAGTAACCTGATACTTGGTTTACATTGTCTCTTACTGTACAAGCATTCCACATACTGTGTATTACATTGACTACATGCTTTTCAAATTCAATTATCCTCTGCTTTTGTTCTTCAGATTAAAACTAAATGGATCCCTTTGGTTAACGGAGACGCAGAGAAAGGAAACAAGTATGTATCAGCTGTCGATGGGTGTGTGTTACTTGGTCTCTTATGTGCGATTGAACTTTGCACTCCTCCCTATTGTTAGCAAACTTGGTAATCTTGGATTTGTGGCTATTTTAAAAGTTGACTTAGTTGCATGAAAAAATACCTTGGAGTATCAGCATAAGTGCATGGGAGAAGAAGTCTTAACTTCCAAATAAAAGTAAACATACAACTTTTTGTGCACTTTTTAGTTCTTAGAAAGGAAGAAAACTGCTGTCGCTGCATTTCTTATTGAGTGACCCTGTCTCTATATGTTCTGTCAGAGTTCCCATCATCCTCGTGGGAAACAAGTCTGATCTGCGATGCGGGAGCTCGATGGAAACCATTCTTCCCATCATGAACCAGTTCTCTGAGATTGAAACGTGTGTCGAGGTGAGACTGAGCAGTTGCTAATCCCTGCACACACCTGCTGACCTTCACATTGACATGCACACATGGGTTCAAACAAATATCAACACATACACACTTAATATGACCTCTAGTTTGCAAATATCTTAAATGTTCCTTCTCCTGTTTTCTTTTGTTCAAGTGTTCTGCGAAGAACTTAAAAAACATTTCCGAGCTGTTCTACTATGCACAGAAGGCGGTTCTGCACCCCACTGCCCCTCTTTATGACCCTGAGGACAAACAGGTCAGACATTTTGGATGTGTTCTTATAACTATGGAATCGACGTGTGTCTCTCCATTCCATTTAAATTCTGTGTGCAAATGATTGGTTGAAAAATGCTAAATATCCAATACCCCTGCAGCTGAAGCCACTGTGTGTCCGAGCCCTTAGCAGAATATTCTACATCTCCGACCAGGACAATGACCGTATCCTTAGCGACGGTGAACTCAACTGCTTTCAGGTCAGCCAGTTAAATCTCTTAATTAACATAATGTCTTCTCAGTTAACAATCATTTTGCCAGATAATAAATTCCGTCCAATCTTTATTTGTAGAAATCCTGTTTCGGGAATCCTCTGGCACCTCAGGCCTTAGAAGACGTGAAGACCGTTGTTTGGAAGAACACCAGCGATGGGGTGCAGGATAACGGCCTGACGCTGAATGGTAAAATTCTCTTAACAATGACAACATGCATCTTTAAACCGACTCTCAACTAATTCCCACGTATTGCATGTCCTCTTTTTCAGGTTTCTTGTTCCTTAATACATTATTTATCCAGCGGGGCCGACATGAAACCACTTGGACCATCCTCAGGAAGTTTGGTTATGACGACAACCTGGAGCTCACTGATGATTTCCTTTATCCCGAGTACGTTTACTGACACTACGTTACTGTATCGGTCAATTCAGATAGTACATTTTCATTCTGGAGAAAAATATACCTGTCCCTGCTTTCTACATAGCAATCTATCTCAGACTATTTCCCCTGCATTCTTATTTGGGTTTAGCTTTGTTGTCCATTACGCTGAGGGATTCATCTAATTAGTTTTTTATTATGTTTTTAAGAATCCAAGTTCCTATTGACTGCACCACAGAGCTCAATCAGTTAGGTTACCAGTTCCTCCAGCGGCTGTTCGACAAGTATGATGAAGTGAGTAAGATTCCGAGCTGCCTGTCACAATATCCCACTGGACAGTAAACCAGGGAAATGTAAATATCAAGTTTCTGCTATGAGCTTTTTTCCACATATTCCTTGTCCTGACAAAGATACACGTTTTCCCTCTCAGGACAAAGACTCTGCCCTGTCACCAGCAGAGCTTAGGAACCTGTTTTGTGTTTGTCCTTACATGCCATGGGGGGCCGAGGTCTACCTGGCTGTCCCCACCACGGACGAGGGCTACATCTCCAACCACGGCTACCTTTGTCAGTGGACGTACGTATCTCACACACTTGTCGATGATTTTATGAGACAGCATGCACTACCGGTACACTTTTTCTGCACATTTTTTGTTCTGCACAGTTCAAAGGTCACATGTATGTCAATCCCTTCACATGCAGGCTCTCTGCGTACTTTGACATCCACCGTTGCCTGGAGCATCTAGGATATCTAGGCTACCCTATCCTCACTGAGCAGGAGTCACAGACTGCCGCGGTCACAGGTGTGTGTTTGTGTAACTGGCTCTTTTAACCGTGGGCGATCCCAACAAACAGCATGAAAATTAGATCGGTTAAAATGCAACATTTTAAATACCACTTTTACAGTTAAATACGTTTCAATAAGAGGATTACTTGTCTTAATCCTGTCCACTGTCACCTAATAGATTTCCATTCTTGTACATCCGTCCTTGAGATGTCAAGGAACAGTTGTTAAAGGCATGTACGTCCACACGTGTATGCACTTTCCACACACGCGTGCGTTTGTTTTTGTGTAAGCATTAACTAAAAGAACAATAATTACTGATCGATGTTTTGTTCTTATATTGCAGTGGTGTCTCTGTGTGTGAACTAGTGTCAGTCTGACGCCAGTTTGTTAGGAAAGCTTGGAAATGATTTTAAAGTGTGATGTAATATGTCTCAGTGCTAATCACACACATTCTGTCTCAGAGGTGTGCACCTTTTAGATGGCCTAGCTGGAGATGTCAGGCCACAGAGATTAACACAGCTCTTGAAACAAGGGGACTAGTTTCTGGTTGTGGCATGGGCTCTGTTTCTATGTTTAACGGTGCTAAACCAACCTTTCAATAGGAGTTATTGCTGTGCATTTAGCTATGCTGGCAGGAACTCTCTCGGATGTTTGCTCTAATCATCTGTCAGTCGGATGATCAGTGAAATGTTTGGTTGTTTGGTGCAGACCACAGAAATACCGAATTCTTAAACTCCTGATTTTTCTGATCTAGTGCTACAATAGCTGGGGCTGACAAAGTACAGTTTTGACTGATGAATGATGGCACTATTGAGTTTTGACGGATGAGTAATGCATATCCTTAATGGCTATCCTACAAGCCATTAGTGCTGTTAATATGAATTTCCTGTGGCAGTAACCCCAGGCCATGCTACAGTTTTTGTATCATCAGTGTTTAGGATCAAAAGTGTGTGTCAGAGATAAGGGAGCTTGTTTTGTGTACAACCTTGTTCTTAATTCCATGTTACTTTCATTCATCTTTCTATTGTTTTGACCTTCCACAAGCTGTTTTTAAGAGATCTGAGGTGCAGCAGCTGCAGATCTTCTTGGATAAACTGGTTAGCACCCCATAAGTGATATTTCCTGCAGGCTGGGCTGTAGGCTCTCTGCCAAGACAAACCAAACGGTGATCAAACAGGAGGGAACAGACTCATTGGATGTGTGGAGAAGTGCTAAAAACAGCTCATAAGGCAGGGTGTTTTTTCTAAGCTGGAGCAGGAATTGCACCCTCTTCTTTGGCCTTGTTGGCCTCCCACCTCGGGCCTATTAATAGGATGCCTGTGAATTGATAACCTCACAAGTTATGTCTATTGTTGTTTAAAAAATGTACGTTTTTCTAACTTGTCCTCACAATGAGTGAAAGCTGGAATGTGACAGGTGTAAGACTTGTGTGTGTTTGCATTGGTACTTATATCCAGTGTTTCTGCTTGTTTACATGTGCAGTTACACAGGACAAAGAGGTGGACCTGGAGAAGCGCCAGACACAGCGGTCAGTTTTTCTCTGCAAGGTGATCGGACCGCGGGGGACAGGAAAGACGGCGTTCCTCCAGGCCTTTGTGGGTCGCAGCGTTGCGGTATGAAACCATCTGCTAGTCTGGAGAGAAAACCATTTGAAATCTGCACTAGTCAACATTGGTAAGGCTAAAAAGTGACTGTTCTTTGTTTGTTTCTTTCTCTCCTTTGCCTTGTACAGAATAAGGGAAATCCCAGCAGTGCCTTCTCCCCCTATGCAATAAACACTGTCCAAGTCAGCAACCAGGAGAAGTTCCTCATCGTAAGTACCTTCCATCCTAATCCTAATGCTGACCCTAAACCTCTGACCCAGACTAAGGACTGTGACCTACCTACTCTTCTCTGTATGCAGCTCCATGAGGTGGATGTGGAGGTGGAGTTCCTGAAGGAATCGGACGCCTCTTGTGATGTCGCTTGTCTCATGTATGACAACAGTGACCCACATTCCTTCGACTATTGTGCCAGTATATACAAGGTCAGTCACACGGAAGTTCAAATGGCATCCTAAACTAAATAAACATGTACAGATCTTGGTCCATGTATTTGTTATTATACATTTGGTTTAGATTTCTCTTCAGTTTGTATACATTAAATACACATGACATAAAGCCTTACTTCACATTTATTACGACCAGCTTGACAACAAGGTTTTTCTTTTCTCTCACAACTGAGCTTTACCTCTTTTATCCACTGTGTTACTCAGCAACACTACATGGAGAGCAACATCCCATGTGTGCTGGTCTCCTCCAAGGTGGACCTTCCTGAGGTCAAGCAGTTCCACGGGATGAATCCGGCCGAGTTCTGTTATAAGCACCAGCTGCCTCCACCGCTGCCCTTCTCAAGCCTTTTCCTCGACTCCACCAGCAAGAACATCTACACCCGGCTGGCCTGGGCAGCAGTATACCCGTACGTGATCGATAGACAAACTACTGATCTTAACATAAATGTAACATCAGAATCTAAATCAGGTTTATTCCCAAATGTTACCCATATAAGGAATTTGTTTTGGTGTGTAATAAAAAATAAAGTTGGAAAAAGAAGCAAATGTAGAAGTATCCAAAAATTAGAACAAGAATTAAGACAAATGACTTTAAAAAATAAAACATGTGCTAGAATTTGAAGTGGAAACGCTGTGCAGTTTGCAAAATATACAGTATCATTTGTAAGATGTGCATTTATGTAGTGCATTGCATCTCTGGGAGTAATAAAGAGTGAGGGTCCCAGGCCTTGTTGAGGACATCATTGGAAACTTGTAAAATATACAGACGAGTGACCTGGGAATGCATACATTTAGTGAGTTTATGGGATAGAGAAGCTAGACATGTGTTCTTCTCATGGTATCAGCTGTTGCTTTGTACCGCTCATGATTCTTCCCCTCCAATCTCCAGACACCTGAATGGTTCGGACATGAGCAACACGTCGTACTGGCTGAGAGTGGCGCTGGGCTCGGCTGTGATGGCAGTTCTGGGCTTTGCCATCTACAGAGCCGTGGCCAGACTGAAATGATCACCAACCAGCTGACGCTCCATCTCCGCATCCATCAAGACCAAACCTCAGAGACCAGATTGTGTCATTTTACTTTTCACCTCTAAGCCTCCCAGGAAACTCTTCATATCTCTGCTCTTCTTTACCTTATCCTAGCCTCTGATCGCAACAGTCCAAAATCAGTTGGAAGATAGTGGTCATATTATTGCCCTCACTGCTTTTTACGCCTTATGTTGCCCAACCGGGTTAAGTAGGAGCTACCCTCGGTGCGTTGATACACAAAGAACTGTTCACATCAGGTGCTTTATCAGAGAGGAGGAAACGCAGGAAAACAGTGGTTGCTTTCCCCTCAATTACATGTGAAATGTTAATGGTGAGATAGAAGGGGTTTTTATGTACATGCAGTGTTTCTTAAGTATAATATACAAAAATGCCAAATTGACTAGCCTGAAGTACCAAAGGGCAGCACATGGAGAATTTAAACGAACATTCTGATTGGCTGCCGCTCAATGAACTACACTCTTCCCTCTGATACTAAATGTTCCAATCTTATTTGCCAAATGACTCCAGCAGCAATGACTAGTCCTAGCATGTTATTAGCTCTAAGGCATATTATCTTTGCCTAAGAATGAAACATTTTGAATGTTAAGCAGTAAGTCCTCCAACAAGCGGGGAGAAATGTGCATGCGGAGAATGGTTTGTTTATGCATCTGCAAGAAGTCGCTGAATATATTCTCCTCTCCAAAGAAGGCAAAAAATTACAAACTGTTAAAAGGAAGATCCGGTCGAATTAATCCCTGCTTCCAATCAGCGTCCTTCTGTTCATATTGAAATGGAATTGATTTTTGATAGACTGAAATAGCTTGATCTGTGATTCTGTTCTATTCACACACACCTGACACTGTGCATACACTTTGTTACATAATCTGCCATTGCATTGTTTTCCAACATGAGTCAGTCATGTTATGTACGTTCTCTTGCTCCGTGCAGCTGGGGACCTGCTGTTTCTGCAGAATACACTTCTGTGACTTTTAAAATATGGCTGTTTTTCTTACTGAAATTGAACTGATTGAGATGCTTAATAAAAGACCAGACTAGACTGGGTGGGACCTTTTACCCAAAAGACGTTATGGATGTTGGGATGGAAGGTGATTGCTGTGCTTTGAGCTAATTATCATTTATTTCCAGCATTTATACACAAGTATCAGGCAACTGTGTGCCATGCTAATGAGGCCTAACTTGTTTAAAAGTCTTGCTAACAGATCAATTTTGTTCTAAACGCTTATACGTTATTGGAGTATAAACAATGTTCCAGATACATCTTGATCGCATAACCTTTGTTCATTAAGTTGTTATTCTGCTGTGCTGTTAAAATGTTGGATTACTGTGTGTTGAAGCAACAACTACCCTACTGTTCCACATGGGGTGTCAAAAGGCAGCTTCTCTTGGCTTCCGGATGTTCCACTTTGTAGCTGTTCAACAAGGTTAGTTTTAACATTTAACACCTGTCTGAAGAAAACATCATGACTAACACTGTATCGAAGTTTAATTTGTGTGTGTCATCTTGACTTTTATCAGTTTGACTCCAGTCTGCTGGTCCCAGCTGAAGAGAAGAGGAGTCGCCTGTTCTCAAAAGACACCACAAGATGGCAGTGTTGCGTGTCATTTCAGGTAAGAGGCAGGGTAGTGATCGCTGGGTGTGCCTGCAAATCCTCCTCACTCTGGGGAAGGAGGATGTTTGGATTGTAAGTGTACTTTTATTTGCAAGAACAACCTGGGGGTAAAAACGATAAATACAATCTGGAAATCCACCTTTATTTTCTCCATTCAGGCCAGTTTTGGCTTCACTCTCAGATGTTTAGACCTTTTTTTCCCAGAGGTATGTGTTCATGTCCCCTGGGAAATAATCTCTTGGCCTTGTTTACTTACGCCTTACTCCCTTAAGGGACCGTATTTCTTAGCACTTTTTCTTCCCAACAGAATCTCTATGGTATACAAGCGTTCACTTCATTCACAAAGCATCCTAGAAAGGCCTCCTCTGCCCTCAACACTAGCTGGTAAAGCAGTTGTAGGGTAGTTAAATCGGAATGCAGGATTCAGGCCTTATAGACTCTTAATTAAACACTAAAAGTCTTAATAACATGCAGTCTTCAGCACCGTGTCTTTATTTGGTGATCCTTCCTCTGCAATGCAATATCATCCCGTATTGGAGCCTCCATAAGGGGGCTTTGTTTGCGACACTTTGGGGAACAATAACTAATGTAATGCATTGGGCTAAATGTGTGATGTGTCAAATATAGTCAATATATATATCAAAATGAAGGAATCAACGTTTTGTGCCTGTTTAATTTATTACAATTTACATTCTTTGATATGCACAAAAATCCCCTCCATCCAATTGGCTAAGTTGTATTACGCACGCGTGAAATGCGCACAATAAGTAGAGCACACATGTTGTAGAAGATGACAAAGGGTTTATTGAATTACAGTATAAACAGTCTTTAAAAGTGACTGAACACAGTGGGATGTTGGTAGAGTAGGAATCCTCATGAGGAAATATACAGAATGGAGTTTGAATGACAACTACACAGCCTTTTAAAACGCAATCTCGCTGACGTCCACTGTCTGCACAATGTAAAGGCTCAACAATGATCACCATTGTCACATTTGTATGTTCAGTTATGACCCCGTGCACTAACGATAACTATTCATAAGTTCAACTGTATGTACATGTTCTCCATCTTCAGGCAGACCCCCAGTCTAGCCTTTATGTCTCCACGGATCAGACAGAAATGAACATTGTTATTAACGCCAAATAAAAACGCTCAACATTAATTCTACAGCGTGTATAGTGCAATGAAGAGAACTACTGGTAGAAACAGCATAAGTTTGCATGAGACCTTACAAAAATAATACATATACGAAAACATTTCCTTAAGTATTTACAGTGACTATATAATAGTGTCCTTTTACTTCTTTTTCGCGGTTTTGGCTGCCTTTTTGGGTGTTTTTGCCTTGGGCTTGGCGACCCTCTTCGGTGGTTTTGCCTTGGGCTTGGGCGCCTTTGCCTTCTTAGCTGGTGCCTTTTTGGCTTTCACTGGCGTCGCCTTTTTCACCACCTTTTTGACTTTCTTCGCAGCTGCCTTCTTGGTTTTCTCCGGGGTCTTGGCCACCTTCTTGGGCTTGGCCGCCTTCTTGGGCTTGGCTGCCTTCACGGTCTTCTTTGGTTTGGCAGGTGCCGCTGCCTTGGTGGACTTTTTGGAGTCCTCTGGTTTGGTCAGCCTGAAGGATCCGGACGCGCCGACGCCTTTGGTGTGGCGCACAGTCCCGGCTGCCACCATCCTCCTCAGGGCCATCTTAATCTGCACATCGGCGTTGTCGCCCACCTTGTAGTTATTCCTCACGTACTTCTGGATGGACTGCCGGGACGCACCACTCCGGCTGGTGTCGTTCACGATGGCCGCTTTAATCATGTCCGAGTATTTGGGATGAGACGCAGGTTTCTTAGGCTTGGCTGCCTTTTTGGATTTGGCTGTAGTTGACGACGTCTCTGCCATGGTGACGTTTTCTTTGGAGTTGGTTAACAAACAAAACAAAAAGTCCAGGGGGTGTAATTTCACGCTGCTCAGCTGGAGCGTCGAAAACGGAGAAATAAACTCAGCCAGAAATAAGAGCTTTCCCTTAGAAAGTCCGAGTTGGCAATGCCTCCCTTACAGTCAAAAACGATATTATTATTGTCCACTCAAAATGACGCGTCAGTAGCCGGGATCTCTTAAGTGTCTTATTCCACAGGCGCCTCGGTGAGCCTATGAAGCCTACCTGCGGACGTGATTGAGAACACCAACTGCCAGCAGCTGATCTAGCGGACTCCATGGAACTGGCGCCGTCCCGTTTGTGTTTCTTCATCCTCCAACTTCTGGCAAATATAAAATATACGGCTGGATATTTACACACAAAACATTATGGGCTGATAGCAGAGACATTGGGCTTCACGGGGGACCACTTTTCCGTATTCATCCGCGCCGGCGAACAACTTTTATTCCAGGAAAACCCGCTGGAAGTAACGCGGGATGTGAACAATTTTGCACAATTCGCGTTAAATTGACCCAAACAAACCGAACCTCGGGCAAAATCATCCAATGCATATCGAAATTGTATCTATGCTCAAACGGATGCACGCTGTTCGGTCGGATTCCGTCTTCGTTTTTGCTTTTAATACATCGATACATTTTCCCAACTAACACAGTCCGGCCATTGACTTTGAGTGACGTGGTCGAGATTATTTGCTGTTAAACCTGCTATAAATTAAATGTCACGACGACTAAGTTACAGGGGACGCTTGTGACGATAACATGGCTTTATACAGGTTGAAATACGGTGGATGTGTTTGCCGTGTTAGCTGTTATTTTGACAGAATTGCTTATAACCGTCACTATGTCGGTCGCCAATCGAGCTCCATTGTCAGGAAAGTTGCCAACACATCCAAAGATCAGGGACTCTCATATCGGGTCTTAAAATTGATCAGCATATTTTTGATAGGCGTGTAAGTGGCTGCCGTGTGTCCAGGTGTGAGTCCAGCTGTGAGGGGGGCTGCATCTGAAACAGAGTCCTTTAATATAGGGCGCAGTGATGGCTTTCTTTTGTTCATGTACTGGCGCATCACAGCACAGTCAATAACAGCTTTAACATTTGGCTTTCCTTATTTTTATGAGGGTCTCTGGTGCTGTTGCTGACCTTCAAAAAACTCCAAAATGACTAACTTTACCACAATTCTCCTGTTTTATTGCTTATTTTAATACCAGGTCTGATGTCCCTCCCTGCAACGCCATTTTGATTTCTATATGAAAGTCACATCCACTGGAGTAGGGCTTTTTCTCGACTTTTTAGACATGGTTATCTTAGTAATTGGACACTGTTTTCCGGATAATAACCATTGGTCTGTCCTCATCAACATCACTGGTGTTAAAAAAAACACCAGGTTGTTTGTCAGAGGGGAGGTCCTCCCAGTGCAGTGTGATATTGCCCCTTTTTGAAGCAATGTACTTTAGTTAAAATAACATTATGCCTGATTACCTTTATTTCTTTCCAGAGTTTTTTTTAAATATAAATAGTGCAAATAATCAAAGTAAGTTTCATTTAGAGAGGAAAATATGCCCTTCTATCTCCACCTGTGTCCTCACTCTGAGTTGATGTTTTGTTTTGGGGGGTGAGTTAGGTGGGTTATAGTGAGCTAGGAGGGATTGAATGAGTGAAAACAGGGAGGGAGGGAGGAGTGAAGGACTGAGTGAATGTTTTCATGTGGCACAGAAGAGGGAGGGAGTGGATGAGAGGCTGAGTACTACAGAGGACACGTGCATGAAAGTGCGAGGAGGAGGGCGGGGGGGGGGGGGGCTAAAGAGATGACGGAGTGAAGGAATGAATGAGTGAGTAAAGCTGGTACCCAGAGCCGGAGTGAAAATATTTGTATGGCGCAAATGAATGAGTGAGTGAAAGAGGGAGGAGCATAATGCAATGCGCTTCTTTTATTCCAAATAAATAAAGAGTAATGTCTCTATATGATCATATGAACAACAGATTGTTTGGTAACCAGGCCATGTGCTACACGGGGTGGCTTGTTTTGGGAGTTTTGTGGTGTAAAGTAGGGTACTGCTTAGTTGTTTGTCACAGATGATCCGGAATGGTGTGGTATTGTGCATGGCCGCATGTGCCCCGTGGAAGCCCCCCCCCCCCCCACACACACACACACACACACATGCACACACCGTTATTAGACGACTGCCTTTATCCACCGACAGAGGGACCTCCTCCACACTGACTGGATTTTTAGTGATTATCAGTTTAATGTCCCTTAATGATCAGAGTGTTTTATAAGCCTGCTTGCAGAGCCTCCCTTCTCTCATAGGCGACTGATCATTTGACATGATTAATACTTATCCAGTGGTTTGTCTTAAATTGTCTAATTATACCTTAGTGTGTTTTTCTTTTTAACAATTAGCCTTGGTGGTGTGGACACAGCTCAGAAGATGAGATTTCAGTGTAATTCTTCCTTTTTAACATTATAAACACATAATATGAATTATAATTGTTCATCATTAGGCTTGAGTTTGGGATTTTAAGCAGTATTTTTGGTTCAAGAATGTCGATAAGGCCCACCCATTTGGTGTTATGCTATCATTTTGTTGCTTGTTGTAGACTTTGCCAGCTTCTTTACTGTTTGAAACACAGATGTTGCCAATAGATAACATTAGAAAAATAGAAAATCAAACAGTTATTATCCTTAAAATGTCCAAAAAACGTGTATTATTGGTGGCTTTGCGGTGTTTACACAGCTCAGAAGATGAGTCGAATGATCTAGTTGAACCACAGACATATTTTGACTCACTTCATTTCAATGGTATATTATATGCAGTCATGCCTTGTTGCTGCCAACACATTACAGCCTAGCTTCCTCAGTTGTATATTTAGTCATGTGTGAGTCTTAAATAAACTGTATATCAGCTTACATAATGTTTAAGCCAGCGATGGTTTGCTTGTTGAGTGGGAGCTATATTACACGATATTTACAGAAGACAGCCACACCATCCTGTCAGGAGCGTTTTAGCGCTGCACCTCTAAATTTATCTGATGCCAGTTTGTAATTTTAGCTGCCTAAACCCCTCTACAGTCTTGTCCAGCCTCTGGCCCAAAGCTTTCTTGGTAACATCACCCACTATTTCCCGACAGAAGGCCTCAGTGAGCTCTATATCAGGGCTGTGGATAAAACAAATCTATCCTGCGCATGACCGACTGTTCTCAGTTAAAAAGATTCTTTCTGAGTTGCCCTGATTTGAGGACTGTCTCATTGTTTAGTCTGGCTTTGAAAGTCTGATAAAAATAGATTAAATCAGATCATTTTATTTACTCAGGTAGTAAGAGAAGAGGGCATGGAAACAGGTTTTAGATAAGATGATTTCCCCCCTTTTGTTCTGAGGATCATCACACATAATCACATCTCACAAAGTATTTACTGATTCTTCCAAATGTATATCTTTTAGAAAGTATCAGTGTTATTGTGCATATTCTTATTAGAAACACGTTGTAAACTAGAGCCTATCCTGCGGCGTCAAATCCAGAGATAAGAGCAAAAGCACTTTTGGTAAAAATGCTCTTCAGAAACGTTCAATGATGATATAGGTAAATCGTTTCTAAATAAATACACTAGATATTAATCCTCAAGTGTGATTGATCTGTTTTTTTATATATATAGGCGACTCCTTTGCATACATTATATTGTTATAGGCTAGTATAGCGTTAATACCTCTTTGATCAACTGTGTTTCCATCAAAAACCTCCAATCTGTTTTCATCACCATACTGCATACTGGTTTCTGCTATCATCTCATAGGGTGTAGCAGTGAATCCACTCCGGCAGAGAAACTTCTGGTCAGATTTTCCTGAAATTTGGGTCAGGGTTTAAGCAACAGCCCATATGGAACCCATTGCATTTTGGAGCAAATCCAGATCAGATACACACGTTGTTTTTGACTTTCTTTATCATGACGAGATATGGCGTTTGGCCTTGGTGGATATCTTTACTGTCAGCTTCTTTGAACAGCTGCATATTCCCTTCTTGCATTTATAATGAGCATTGACTGTAAACAGTTTTAAAGTGCTCTTGAGCTGGACATCGTTTAGTTCTGCTACCCATTACGCTGCCACAGATAACACCGTTTATGTCTTGGTGATTCGACCAGCACTTAATTAACAGCGTGCCATGTTAAGACAACAGAAAGTGAGAACAAGGCATTGACACACTGGTGGTTTTAGTACGGTTGTCCTCGGGCCAGCTGGGGTGTGAGTGAGCTCTGTAGAGTTACTGCTGGTGTGTGTGTTCATGTTTCGACAGTTGTGAAAACACTTGGATGGTCGAGCAGGTGTCAGTGGCCATGTGCTGTGCTTACTGCTGCATTACTGAGCCAATAAGCACACGTCAGTTTAGCACACACCAAGGCGCTCTTTGTAAATGTCTTACCCCCACCTCCCATCATCTCTTTATGTGGAGCAGGTAGCTATTTCCACAATGTCAGCTGTCTTACCATCACTCATATAACAGGCCTGTCATTGGGTGCAGTCGTTCAGGGCACCTGTGAGCTGTCAGTCAAACCAGCACACCATTCCATTGTGTTGGTGCATTGCCTCTCATTAATTATGACACAGCAGATTCGTTAGAACAGTTAAAAGTGTGTTTTTAAACAAAGGTGCTCCAGTGAAATTTATTTTGTTCATATTAGTGGATGCAGACAGCTTTGTAAATCACTTTTATACATATTTGGATCATTTGTGATGTGTGAGGTGATCTAACATTGATATTCAACACATTTATGTGGAAAAAATAGGGGGTGGAAATAGTTGTCACTAGATTAGGGGATGCAGAAAAGTTTGTAAATTAGTTACATGTTCAGTACACTCTTATAAAAGCTAGTAATGTTCAAAAAACATAATCTTGAAGGTAATTTTTTTAGACTAGATATGTAGATATGTTTACACTTTAGACCAAGGGTGCCCAAACCACGGCCCGGGGGGCCACTTTTAATTGACCCTCAGCAAATGCTAAAAGTATAATGGAATATGGCCCACACCTGAAACTTGTGCTTTTCTTATATCGTTCTTTAAATATATATGTAAACACACATCAAACAGTAGGATTCATGCATTAATAAGCCCCATTTTCAAATAAATTCAATCAATTAAAGTTGAAAACAATTTCGAACAAACCATAGTTGATTTTTAAAAAAGCCCAATAACTTAAATTACATAACAAGCTTGAAATAAACCCTTCATATTTCCCCTTATTATGAGCAATCTGAGACTTCTGTTTTAAGGAATAATCTGCCAACTAAATAAATAAACCCCTATGGAGAGCTGTGATGTTTCCTAAAGCATATTGAAGTATCAATAATAATTTACCTACATTTGATTGATTTTGCTAACTTATAGCTTAACTTATGAGGCAGTGTACCTCACCTCCAGCGAGTGGCCCAGCCCTTTGTATGTTTTTCTTTATGTGGCCCTCCGTGAAAAAGGTTTGGACACCCCTGCTTTAAACATAGGCTGCCAACACCTGAAATGTGTTCGTAAACATCAATATTAATAATACAATTATTACGTTATGATGATAATGTGTTCGTCCGTGAGAATGTTAAAAGGTATACTACGGAGTTGCTGCCTACTTTTCAGTTGTGATCTATATGTTCGATCGATGGTTGATACCCATGTGACCTGTTGACCTCTCTCCTATCACTTCCAATGTGATCTGATACATTACGAGAATGCTACATTTAGCCCTAATCCCGACTTTAACCCTTGCCCTGTTAATACTTGGAGACTCAGGTACATGAGAAACACAAGCTGCTGCAACAGGCTGCCGCTAAACCAGAGCCATGTTTTATGCCTAGAATT
Source organism: Eleginops maclovinus (assembly GCF_036324505.1). Classification (NCBI taxonomy): domain Eukaryota; kingdom Metazoa; phylum Chordata; class Actinopteri; order Perciformes; family Eleginopidae; genus Eleginops; species Eleginops maclovinus. Next base: position 5,890,679 of record NC_086358.1, on the reverse strand, counting down.
CAGGATGACCATCTTTAATAACCATCTGTCATAAGTCATTTATACTCTAAGCCTTGAGTTAATAATGAGGGAGTCATCAACAGTGAAGTTGCAGGTGAAAAGAAGCCGCTATAGCCCCATGTGTGTCAGAGAAGACGTAGAGTTGTCTTTACCCTCTGCAGTTTAGTACACACTATAAATGGGCTTTATGCAAGTGTCTCTAAGCCAAACAATACATTAGTGATGTATGGTTATGAAACCATTTCTGTAGCTGGTTTTATGATCTATTCTCCGTCAGTGTCTCAAAATGAAGAAAGGACGACTTAAAGTGATAACGGATCTTACAAAATAAGACGTTCACATTCTCGGAAAATGTACAACAACATGAAGATCCTATTCTTGAGGAGTGTTTCTATAAACATATCTCCATCACTACAAATGACGGACTGAACATTTTACCACGAACATATTAATTCTGTCCTTTCACAAAAGACCCTTTTAGCACAACATACCATGGAACACAATATCATTTCCTGGAAATAATGACGCCTCTTTACATCAGGCTTGCATTACCCAGAGCCCACTCAGAGAACCTCTACGATGAGGATCACCAGAACCTTTTTGACTGTTTAGTTTAAGTGTTGGAATCTATTCAAATGACTCCACGCATTCTCTGACACATGAAGTCACCGGCCTCCTTTGTTATGCTCTGCTCTAAATGTATATCTCAGGAAGGCGTTGAGGACATTTCTTAAAATCTGGCACAAACATGTTCTTTATCTGAAGAAGGAACAGCTAATAATGTGGACACTGCGACCTCACAAATCCTGTTTTGGGGCATAACTCAAACATGAGTATGCTAAGTAAGACAGTTTAAAACAATGTCTAGTCTGATCAAATGACGAAGTGATTATGTTTAGGACAGACACGGATGTAAACTACAACTTCATTAAAGTTTTACCAAATACTACGCTTTTTGAAAGTAACCCTAAATTCCCTTTTGGTCTTTTGAAAACTAGGAGAATTATCATATCATTACCAGTTCCTCTCGTTATCATACTTAAACCCACAACATTTGCCATTTGAGTAGGCAGAAGTATTTGGGCTTTAAAGTCCCCTCGTAACTGGTGACCTCTGATCGAACCTGCATTTAACCAACAGAGGGCAGCAGCAGCTAGAATATAAGTCATTCATTGTGTTGTTTGCAATCCATTGAAGGAAGACTTAGCTTAAATGTAGTAAATGCTGCTTCACAAACTGAGATTCTGTCTAACAGTTATATGAGATGATGGTAATACAAGTTGACACAGTGAATGCAGGCTTTAAAGTCATGTTGTCAATATTATGTCGTATGCTTAAATTGTGTTAATGAAAGTTTCAAGTTTATTCAATTTTTGTAAGCGACCACGGACACTCTGAGGTGTGTTTTGAAACAGGACGGCGCTCATTTTAGGATGCAGTTGCACGTTTAGACACCAGAGGTCTCTCCACATTACATCTTTGAATATTCCAAATGTTCATAAGGAGCTGCAAAGAAAGCCTGTGCTCAACTACAACAAATGGCACTGGGGCACTAAAATGTCAAAAATGAAAATTGATGTTTTCTGGAGGCAGAGCTGTCCCAGTATGAGATGTTAATATTGCAGAGACGGAGCTGAAAGTGTGGCAGCCTTATGAATTTGAATCATGGCAGTTTTACAGAGATGCTAATATCACCCTCATTCTTTTCAAATCCATTTTCTTCGGCTCTCCCTTTCTCCTCTTAATTCTCTCGCCTTTTCAACCTCCTTCCTCTAACGCTCTGCTTCCCCTTCCTTGCTTCTTCCGTTTATGTCCCCGAGAGATCTTCTAAGTGGAGCAGTTTGAACTAAAACTGTGTCATTCAGTGACCTGATTCATTTTTTTCCTGCAGATTTTCATCATGCGGGTGATTCCCCCTATTGCACAATCACTACTTCCTGGCATTCAGCGGCTTGAGCGTGAAGCACCACCTATTTTAATTCACATAATTAGTCGAGGCTAGCAGGCTCCAGAAATCCCCCAGAACAACTTGTCTTCTTAATTTATAAAAGATTAGGTCAGCTAAGAGAGCAATGGGGCAACACTGTGATCCGGCACAGGGACAACACTGAGTGGTAATTGTATTTTACAGACGAACGCCATTCTTTATGAGCCTTATCATCCCTTGACCTCACAATGATGTGGTCAGGTCTTGTGGTTTGAGTGTAATTCCCCTCTGTTGGGCTTTTACGTTTTTCTTGCTTCTCCTCTGTGAGTAAAACTACATTTATGTGTTGTTTCTTTCGCTTTTTCATAGTATTTCCATTATCACAGCTCTCCGAATCACCTGTATGTCCAGTCAGAACCAACCTGAGATCCTGTGTAGCTCCTTTCTGTTGGCCCACCTCAACCCTTATATAATAAACAACCCCTTTATTCAGGCTTTCATGACGTTATTCCTTGTTATTGCCATCTGTAGGAGAATTTATATGGGGCAATTCAGGAAGTCTGAGGGGGGTTTTTTGTTGCTGAAAATAAGCTAGCAAGGGACGTAGGAGCATATTGTCTTTGCTAGAAAAAGACCAGACTAGAGCTATGAATAAATGTGCAGGATTGGTTTATATAAGTATTTTCCCCAAAATGTCCTAATTTGCTGACAAGACATTAGTCAGCAAAACTATTAAGAGGATCACATGACATACAGCTCCACAATGTAAAAATATCGAAATGCTGTTTAATAGTTAAGTAACAGCATCTAAAAAAGATTTAGACTTAGGCCATCTAGATTTCACTAAATTACTATACGTTGCTACATTGCATTGCTATTATTGTTAAATGATCCTTTGTGAAACACGTGGCATCATTTTTCTTTTACTGACATCTAAATATGTAGACTGAGCAACACGGCTGAATTTAACCTAAGTTTCAGGACGACTGAAAACATGTTAAAGAAAGTTTTTGCGCAACAGAAAGGCACGATTCAATCCTGGTTCATAACTTTGCGAAACCATTGTTTAGATTATAAAGTTGGAAGCGTTCATTGTCCTCATCTGCAGCTCCCTCCCGTTTGCATAAACATAGCTACTGCTGCATAAATGAGCGTACCGGCTCCCCTCGTGCTAAAACCCTGGCAGAGCTTGTGCATAATGAAGACACACTGAAATCCGAGCTCTAAGGCACGCATTTATAGCTCCTTACCATCCGTTTTCCTGACAGAAACACAACTATCCACATACAGACACCATAAATAAACACCTGCCGTCTGGACCTCGAGGTCATTAAGCTGGCGAGGAAGAGTTCAGACTGGCGGTCTAATTAATGCGTCTCTCTGCCTCCCTGAAAGACCTTGTTATTCTCTCTCCGCTCTCACACTGAGGCTAGACCAGTGTTTTGTCTGCCGCTCTCAGGCCTTGTTATAGAGGAGCAAGCTGCCCGGGTTCGTCCTTCCGTCTGCATCCATCCACCGGGGGTGAATACAACATGAAGGGTTTAGTCAGGCTCAAGGGACACCATTCAGCTGGGGGCGCTTCGGGCGGCAGAGGAGCGTATTTCACTGGAGGCTTATCTCGCTCTGTCAGTCATCTGGATAATGTCACTTGGTGGCAGTTTAATGGAAACAATGATACTCGATGCTGGCGCGAGGCGCGGTGCGGCTGTTAGCCCAGTTGGCGTCATGTTCATATATTTGTGAATGTTGTGTACCTGCATCTTGTGCCATTCGAGATCCATCAAGGCTTTTTGTGTGTTTCCATTTGATTGGCTTTCTTTGAAGGGGACCTGTTATTATTTTTTCGGTTCTCACTTTCCTGTAGTGTGTTATGTTTGTGTTCATGTAAATGGTCTGCAAAGCCCCCCCCCCCCCTCTTCCTGAAACGCTTCCATTGGACTCCTTTGTTTACACAGTGACATCACTATGAAACACTTACTCTTCTATTGGCTAGCGCTCCAACACATTGTACATGATAGGCTAAGAGGCAGGACATCTTTAAGCGGTTGACCAATCACAACAGAGCCGGCCAGCCAACCAATCAGAGCACACTGGGCTCTGGTTTCAGACGGAGGGTGATAAGAGGTGCTGCAGCACAGGCAGTATGAGAAAAATAAAGAGCTTTTTGAACATTAAAGCATGGAGACATGTCACAAAATACAAATATGAACCTGAAAATGAGCATAATAGGACCCCTTTAAAGCAGAGCCAAGGCTGTGTTCTGCTGATGTTGTTCATCCAGCACACACACTGACATATGCCAGAGCCTGAGTGTTTCTTCTTAAGAGCGGTTTCTGCTTTCATTACTGTCTGCTATGGATTTTGCTTTTGCTTGCGATACTTCTCAATCATTGTTTGATTATAGTCCTTTGAGGTTACCAAGGCAACACTTGATTCCAGTTTCATTTTGGCTCTTTCATTCGGTCTCACTTATTACAGTTTCTCCAGCAGCGACATTATAATTAGATTTATCTTATTCACGCTCACAACCAGTGTTGGAGACAATTAATCCGAGCGTTGATTTTGGGTTGAACAAAGAGCGTGACTTCAGTCCTTCCTCACACAGAAGGGAATCCTGACATTGTTATAGGGATGTTATTAAGGTTTTGTTTGAACAAAAGAGTCAGACGGGCATGGCGGAAGGTGACAAAATGACAGTCTGGGAGCTCTGCCATGTGCAAGGTGGCCGAGGCCCAATCCATTAGGACACATACAGCCGGGGCTTCATGTATTCAGCAGCCTCAGCCTGAGCCATAAACACTGTGATGACAAGGTCCAGACATTTTAAATAAAGGAGTCATAAGCCTTTGTGACTGTAGGAAAATGAAAGTGTAAACATCTGGTGCGATGATGGCTCTGAAACAGGCAGAGGCAGTGTTTGTCACCGAGTCGTTGGTGAAGACGAGAAACACCTCAATGCCCGCTGAAGTAACCACCGGTTCCCAAACCTGACGACGTCTTGAGCTCCAGTGCCTTTAAAGGCTCTGTCACTTTTTTTACGAGTTAAGATTAACGTCCCCTTGCTGCTTCCTTCCCCTCATGCTATTGTCCTCAAGAGGGGGGGGGGGGGGGGGTCACTGCGGATCTGTGCTGAGAAAAAACACCTTTCAAAGGGGATTCAGTGAAATCAAGCCCTGCCTGCCGCCGACACGAGTAGTAACAAGTTCCTTTTGATCACTCATATGTTCTGACCTTATTGCTCTGCTCCCTGCGTGCCAGCCTCATTATTATGCATTAGATTAACATAAAAAAAAGAGCCTTTATTCTGGAATTACTTTTAATGAAGTGTTGTACGGAGGATTGTTTAATTGTCGGAGTTGGAGCTCATTGGAGCCATCCAAACAGTCTAATTCAATTTGTGCATATGTGTTTAGGGGGGGGGGGGGGGGCGGGGAGTTTGCTTGATTGTGCAGCAGTGCATGCAATGTTATAATGTGCCAGTGCTTATAATTGGCACAGACATTCGGGGGCATCAGGGCTATGGATATCATTATTAGTTTGATTTTGGCTCCTTGTGTTTCTGCAGCCCTAAAACTGATATTCACATGGTTAGGATTTCACCATAAGCCTCAGTGTTAGTCGCTTTTGTCTTGTTTACAGCATGTGGGTGTGTGTCAGTAACAGACCAGACATGTGTGTGTGTGTGTGTGTGTGTGGGGGGGGTGTGTGCCAGTAGTAAGCGCAGAGCCGCAGTGGAGCCCATCCCCTGCTCCCTCCTTGAGACTCCTTACTCGTAGTGAGGTTGAGGAGCCGCAGCCCATCGCCACTCCTTCCCTGTGTGCAATTGGAAGAGAGAGGCCACCTCCCTCCCCTGCCTCATTGGTATGCAGGCGGCGCAGTGTGTGTGTGTGTGTGTGTGTGTGTGTGTGTGTGTGAGGAGGAGAAGGAAGAGAGAGAGAGAGAGAGAGGTAGCAATCAGTGCAATGGGATAGAGGAGAGCAAGCAGGAGGAGGAGAGTGAATGCTGGATCTGCCTCGCCTGCCTGTCGTCTGCTGAAGCTGGGTTTTACTGCCTGCTCCACGCTGCACCGGCACACAGCAGAGTCACGGCCCATTTGCACCACCGTCTGCTCTCTCACGGACCCCCACAGCACCCACCAGCAAAAGGACAACCAGGGACACAGCTCACCAGGCTTTCTCCATCACCAAAAGGGGGACGCAGCAGATTTCACCAAGGAGCCTGACGCTACAATTTAGGCACCAGCTGCTATACCTCCACCGAATCCCCCTCCACCTTGTCCCATCCTTCCCAACAGCACCACCGCTCCTCTCTCGCTCCTCCCTATGCCCTTGTCCTCGGCGGCTCCTCTCACCTCCCTGGCCAGTATATGGATAGAAGCTCCCTGTTTCAGCTCATACAAGAGCAGGTAAGCGAGTGAGCAGACAGGCGGCAGAGGTTTCTATGGTTACGGGCTCCTGGCCACCTCGCCGTCTATCCAGGGATTGAGACGTGGAGGCTGGGCTGGTGAGCCGATGTTAGGATTGATAGCGGGGGCTGTTTGCACGGGCAAAATGAGGGCGTGAGACAACACGACGGACGCAAGCATCATGGAGCCATGTGTGCCCAGAGAATGTGAGGTCAGATCATGAGCCACAGCAAAAAGAGGGTTGGGGGGGGGGGGGGGCATCATATCATGGTTTATGGGAAGGAGGGAGGGTGAGAGAAAGGGGTGTGTGTGCAGAATATGCTGTATGAACGGATGTATGGCTGGATTGATTGGAGCATTTTCCATTTGAGGAATGACAGGAAAATGGTTGATTGCAGCTGCTGTTTGTGCATGGATTTATGTGCCTGTGATTTTTTCCCTTGTCTTTTCTCTATGATTACCACAACCCTAATCTTATCATCTCAGGGTCACAAAAACCAAGATTATTTTGCTTTTTCATTTCGAGCTCTGAAGCATTTCCTGTGAAGTGCAGCTCACAAGAATAGAAGCTATTATTATTTGACTTGAAACTTTTTTTTTCCTGCTTCTTCAGCCCTGCTGTGGAAAACACCGTGTTAGTGGCTGGTGAAAAATGTTTGTCTTGACATCTGGTTTCTCTAGAGTCTTCCATCCAAGCTGCTGTTTTGCTGTTCAGCCAGATCTATGTTTGAGTTGCGGTTCGGTCTACCGTCTCCAAAATTAACAAGCCAATATGGATTTGAAGGCAGAAAAGAAAAGTCTATGTTTGGCTCCCTTAAGACATGTGTGTATCTCCAGCTCTGTTTCATGTCTTGCATTCAGCTCTGAGCTTTCTAACGTGTCTTGTGTTTCTGATGATGAACTGGGGTTTGTGCCTGATCAACAGATGGATTGAGCAATCATTCTGTCCAAGAGGGAGGAATCAATTATCCGCTGCCGGGTTTACAGGTCACGAGTGGCCCATCAGAAACACATTGATCAACACACTCAAGAGCCTTGGGGAGATCTGTGTGTGTGTGTGTGTGTGTGTGTGTGAGTGTGTCTGTGAACACTGGCACATTTTTTATGAATGTGTGTGTTTTCATAAAAAGTAGAGGAAGCCTGTGTGGGAAGATGTTCACACTGGTGAGTCATGAACTGTGTAAGCACTTCAGGGATAACAACCGCCTAGTATTACCTCAAGAACACATACTCTTCCACAGACACATTCAATGCGGTTTCAAAGAGCCTGACTCATCTGTGTCAATATCGGTTTCCATGTTGCAGGCCATTGGGCTGCGCATGAAGCCAATACACGTCCACGCTGTAAACAGCCGGCTGTTTTATTGATTGTGGGGTTTACTCTTGCTTGCACCACTATGTTCACATAGACAGTTTGCAAAGGCCCCAGTTGAGCAGGCTGCGGTCCTATTAAGCTCAAGTCTAGACCAAATCACTCACACTGGCTGACGACAGGCTTTTTCTGCCTTTGGGACTCCATGCAGTGGACTTTGATTCGGAAAAGGTCTCTCTAATTAAACTAGAAAGAAGGGAAAATGTGCAGCCAACAGCTTTTGGACTGTGGACAGGGACGTTTGTGTTTAGGAAAAAATCGACTGCCAGTATAAACATGGTTTTGTTTTTATCCAGGAAAATGTTTTGCTGAGCATGGCCATTTAAAAAAAAAAAAGTATTCTCTGGCCATCAGATTTGATTCATCACACTTACTGGAGGTTCCCCACAACGACTGCAGTGTCCCACCGGTCTCTAAGCACATCCACAAGAACACCTGGAGGTCAAGTGCTTTGCTTGTGCTGCCATCTGTAAAGGATGAGGATTACTCTGTCTATACATTGTTGTTTTTTATACTCTAGGGATTTCTTCTCTATGAACATTTTGAATTACGCTACCAGTGGCCACCTTCAGTCAGACACAAGAAAGGCACTTCACTTCCATGCTGTAGGTTTTTTTTTTTAAGTATTATTATACTACTCGGTTTTGCACTCGAAGAAATGTCGGCAATTTTAGTTTATATGAGCACTGCAGGTGTAATACCCCCCTGTATCATAGCCGTGTCGCACAGAACCACATGAAAATGCTGCAGGGGGAGAGAAGAAGAAAGCACCAGTGGCAACATGAGTGAGTTTTCTTTATTAGTCTTTGTCTGCAGGAGGTTGCAATGCTGAGCTCAGTTTATTTCTGGCCTCTGCAGGCTCACACATATGATCAGAGACGCACTCTCTCTGATAGTCTTGCAGCACCACTGATAAGACAACTTGATGGTCGGCACCACTAAAGTATGCTATCTTTACTTAGGGAATTTCTTCCTGTGTCATTCAGTTCTTATCTGGCTTATTTATATCCCTCCTCCCATAAGGACTTTGGGTTCTGAATACTATTTTGACATATTAATGTCAAGTAGGGAGAATAAGGCTCTTGTACACTGTCCCCTTTCCTCATTCTCTTATGCTGATTTGCATTGAGCTGTATTAGAAAATGCCTCAGGCTGTTTGTACTGTGTTTAAACGCCAGGAAATGTAGTCAGATGATTGTTTGCGTCAAGGAAAATCCCCTGGGTGTCTCTCCACTTGAGGACAAGGGAGTTTTGATCGTATAGCTTTCACATCGCAGTGGAAACATTTGAGTGGTGGCACAGCAAAACGTGCGTTTTTCTAATTACAGAGTCAGTGGCCCAGTTGTTGCTGAACACCAGTGAGTCCTGAGGGTAGCAGAAACAATCAAAAGGGTTTTATCTGATGCCATGCAAATATGTTCTGGCTGCCCTGTAAATGCCACTGCTTTCTGCAGATACAGCGGCCCTGTTAGGCAGGAAGTCTTATTCACTGAGACCAAAGGAGTCTGTAGTCCTGGCTCTGTGCCATCGGGTTAGTCAGTGGGAACCCGACCAGTGCTGGTAGTGATTTCCAACCGTATGGAAGTTATATCACCATCATCATCATATCCCTCGGTCTAGATGCTGTTGATTCAACTACGATCAACCTTTTCATGCTTAACTAAACCCTTTGACAGCAAATAATGAATGAATTTATGTGTGCCATAAATTGAGTTAGGGCTTCAGTTTACGCCTTATCAGTGAATGTTCTGTACTGTTGTTTAATAATGTACCGGTTTGTTAGGATTAATTGTCCTTAAGTTGATTTGCCCTTTTGTTCAGATTGCAATAATTAAATTTAGATATCGCAAGGTGGGAATGAATTTGGGAACGTGGATGCCTAAAGTCAGCTAGAGCCCCAATCGAAATTAATTAAGGTTACCTCTTGATCTATCTTTTGCCATGTCAGAAAAAAATACAATTAAATAAAATATATTCACGGAAAACAAAGCGACAATGAAAATATCCTCATATTGTGGTGTTTTTTCGTGCTTCGGGACCTTGAACTCGTGAAATGTTGGCATTTATTACTTTAAAAAAAGACATTTTTTGCCAATAGAGTTTGTGCTGATTGACTAATTGATCAGTTAACTAAGCTTTGTATCCAATAAGTTACCCTTACCAGAGAAAAAGCAGAAAGAGCCTCATAAATCCACCATTATGTGCATCCATAGTGTAGTCTACACTATAGTGTAGTCTACACTATGGATGCACATAAGAAAGGGAGGACACACAGGCGGCTGGTAACCAAGGCAACGCATGCAGCTTGTCAAAGTGTCGCCCTCACCAGTGTTGGATTGCTTCAATAACCGCTTCCTTCTCAGCGCCAATTCCCTCCTATTCCAACCCTTTCTTCTCTCTGTCTCACCCCCCTAGTTAAGGCACGTTCTTGCCAACCCTCGGTTATCTCGGTGTACCCCATCTCGCTAATTGATAACCCTAATTGGCTACAAGAACCAATCCTCCACCTCCTTGTATCCTCTGCAGACGGTGTGTAACGTTCTTCCTGAATAAGGTCACACATGTGAAAGGGAATGTTTTCCGTGCAGTGTGACAGCTCAGCGTCAACACATGCTTTTTTCCGTAAATCTGCACGTCCATATACAGTCTGTGCTGCTGCTGTATGTGTAGTGATGTGCTGACATATGGAGGCTGACAGTAATCAGACGTCCCCAGCGTGGCTCTCTGTTCCCCCTGTCATCCCGGGCTGAGCCAGGAGCACATTACGATCTGATCTATCTGTGGCGAGTGAATGCAGAGCACCGGAGTGTGTCACAGCCCTCTTATAGGCAAGAGAAGAGGAGCCAGACTGCTGGGTTAGGCGGAGAATATCAGACAGCGGCGAGGCGTTTTTATTCTCCCTGCATCCTTGCTTCATTTCTGGCTGCCTCTGTGCTTCTCCTCAATCTTTTCAAACCCTCCCTTTTTTTTTTAACTTTATCATTTTTCATTTCTTTCATTTCATCAACCGCCCAACACCCACGCTCCTCTTCCATCTTCAACCTCTACCCTCTCTGTTGTTGTTTTTTTCCCTGTGCTTTCCTTTCATCACATCACAAATGCTGGCTATATCCGCACGTTTTTACTCAGCCAGCCTTAAGGGGAGAATGTGGCCATGTTTTAACACATGTCCATGGACCACACAGTTAAGGGGATTATCTAAAAATAAACCTGAGTCCGTTTTCTTTCCCATCGTAGTTCGTCCCCCCCCCCCCCCACAAATGTCATTGTTAGTGCGTTGCAGGCTGCCGTGACACGGCTGGTTTAGGAGCTGCTGGTTGAGATTATACAGAAATGGGTGAGGGACACTGACGAAGATGGAGGTTTTCAAGAATGGAATAAAACAATGTAAAGACGTGGACAGTGTAATCAGTAAATCCTCGAGAGACAACAGTGGTTTGGTCTGTACAGAAGCTTGGTTTAAAAACAACACTTTTAATGCTACTGAGTCACGTTGGTGTAAATAAAATATTCCTAAAGTGTCATAACCAAAAACATATCTTTACTACATAAACCTGAAGTGGGGGAAAACCCAAAATCGGAGTCAGGAATCATAAAACTAACCACTTCCTGTCCCTACTTTGTCCTGGTAAATAAAAACATACACATTTGAAGGGAAGTGATACAATGAAATAGAATTGAAAGGGATGATTTTATTCCACTTTAAGAACGGGAAACAAGCAGAGCCCATACAGTCAACATGTTCAGAATGAAAAATACACACACACACACACGCACCAATGATTGATCTCCAGCTCCTTAGCTGAGCAGCAGAGCCTTGAGCTCTGAGCCTCCAGCAGTCGGGACTGACTAGACGCAGCGTAGTTTAATACCGCTCTCCTCATGCAAACGATGAAACGCCTTTGTCTAACCATGTCAGATCCGGCCAGACAGGAATCTTCTCATGGACTCATGACATGGGCAACGATGATCCAGCACGTCTGACTCCACACTGACGCAACATCTGAAAACTCCCGCCTCCCGGGGGCAACAAGAAGGCTGTTGGTTTACTATCTGAAACTTAATGAGGCCGTGTTAGCATTCAGGAGACAGTAAAATCAGAAGCGGCAAGGGCCCTTCCCATGTGGTCTCTTTGTACTGCTCCAGTTTGTCCTCGGGCGCATTTTCACAAACACAATCAGATGTACTAAGCAGAGCTGGCATGAGGAATTAACGCTCCATTGCAGAGTGATTGGGTGAATTTGAGAGGAGGAGGTGAGGGAAGAAAATCAAGTAGTATAAGCTGAAGCTGCTGCCCAGATACACACCCTATACTTTACAAGCCATTTCTGTGCTGGGGCTATTTTTGACAACTGCACTCAGGCATTTTTACGACACTCTGCCGCTTAAATCAATTACGAGGAGCAGGGCTGGCGTAGAGACATCAGCAGTAATAACCCATGAGGCTGTGGGTCTCTGAGAGTGGTGATTAAAGAAAAGAAAAAAACTCTGACGACTCGCTGCGAATGTGACCAAGGTCGGACTCACACAGTCAAATCAAGCATCCACACAGAAGCAAAGTCTGAAAAGTCAACCTCATTTAAAGCTGCTGAGGGCCTTTTTGTTGTCTTCAGGGAAAATGCAGATCACTGCGTATTAGGATGACATGCCCGCCTGTCTTCGCTCGCTGCTCCCAACGTCAACAACCTTCTGCTCCTTTTAATGAGGTTGAATTGGGCTTTTTCTTCAGGCAGGTCTAATTTTCTCTTCATAGAGGCAACACAGCTTCATTAATATTAGTGTCACTGTCTGAGTTTATGCCTTCAGCCCTCTCATTTGTCTTCCTGTGTATAATTGTGTTTCTGTGTATAGTTGTCTATTACTGATGCATTCTCCCTCAGGGCAATCCCACACGTTATCACTGCAGTGCTGCGTATCATTAAAGACCCATGAAGCACAACAGAAATAACAACTTCCGTACCTGTGTTATCAGAAATGTAGCTTTATATGAGTTGTTGCCATCTAATCAAAGATACAGGGTCCTAACATTCAATAAGATTAGACTGAAACACTCTTTTGTGCACCAGTCAATACTATCAAATATAAAAACAATTAAACCCCAGATAAATAAAGTTATGCTCATTTTCAATTTTGGATTTGTGTTTTGTGCCTCTCTTGTGTCATGTCTCCATGCTTTAATGTTCAAAAAGCTCTTTATTTTTCTCATACTGCCTGTGCTGCAGCACCTGTTTTCACCCTCTGTCTGAAACCAGAGCCCAGTCTGCTCTGATAGGTTGGTTGGCCGGCTCTGTTGTGATTTGTCAACCGTTGACAAATCCCAGATGTCCCACCCCCTTACTGTGACGTACAATGTGTTGGCACTCTAGCCAATAGAACAGCAAGTGTAACATAATGATGGTTACAGAAGTAAACAAAGGAATCCAATTGAGCCGTTTCAGGCAGTGGGGAGAGTTTGTGGGAGAGAAACTCTTGGGATTTTAGCCTCTGCAGACCATTTACATGCACAAAAACCTGTGTGACACTCTACAGGGGAGGGAAAAGCCTATGAGAATATTGTCTGCATCGATTGTAATGTTTTATTAAATGCCTGACTCCTTGTTTTTTCTCTTAATACCTGACAACAAAGTGCTGTATTTGTGTATAGTATCATATCCCAGTGGTCTAAGACTTGGCTCTTTTTGTTTTTCACAGCTGGACCCAGACAACACCGGTTTCATCGCAGTGGAGAACTTCACCAGCTTGGTGGAGCACCATGAGCTGCAGCTGGACCCGTCCAAACTGGACATGCTGTTAGCGCTGGTCCAGAGCAATGAGGAGGGACAGGTGTGCTACCAGGAGCTCATCGAGCTGGTGAGTGGAGACCTCACACACGTACCTGCAGACAGATAGTGATGCAGGGGGAGTCGCTGGACGTATTTCATGTCCCGCAGCACACACCCATATTTCCCCACTCTCCGAAAGGTTAGAGAATTGATTCAGGCAGAGCCGGCAAGCTCTGCAGTGGCGAAAATTGACTCGACCATTCAGGTTGCTGTCCTGCAAAAGGGGGATCAATCTGTCCAGTTAATGTGTCGGTAAATCCAGGCACTTAACCTCACAAGCAGTGCACCGCAAGTACTAGAAAACAGCCACACCTAGCTGGAAGAACCACAGTATGAGAGCAACACATTGTATTGATATGAACTGAATAGCGTATGTTTAAACGGCCTGTGTAGATTTAGCCCTTTGCCCATGCTTTGAATCAGAAAGGCTCTTTATTCTCTGCCTCCTTTTTGTCTTCATTCACTCTTCCGCTATATGTGTGTACAGTTCTTCAATAGAAACTCCCATAGAGCTGTACATGCCGATTCTGTACATGCACATTGTTGAGTACTTCTGCTTCTGGCACCGTAAGTGTAAGCATCAAGGTTGAATCAAATCAATTATTGCATGTTTGCTCTTCCTTCAGCTGATGCCACCTCCTTCGCTTTTGCTTTTTTCTCTATAGGTGTATTTCTAGTCCCTTTCGTGTTGTGCTACTCACGGTTTTCAATAAGGACACACGAGGCTACTCAATTTGGTAGCAGGTCATGTTTCTGAAGTCTGTGGCACTCGAACGACATTAGTTCTGGGTTGCTTCGTTGGTGCAGCATGTCTTGTTGTGTAAAGCTCTCTTCCTCCATCTTTCTAATTTCAGTGCCTGCTCATCTCCATCCCTCCCCATGTAATAACCCTACCCTCCCCTCCCCTCCTTTTTTTTTAAACCTGCCTTTTTGAACCATCACATCCCATTTCCCTCTCTTTCATTCTACAGTCGTGAGCATATGTTAGGTGGAAGAAAAAAAAACCGCCTCCCCTCCAAAAGCATCAGGGAGACACTTTTAAAATTGCCCATCAGCCAAATGCAAATTGCCTTCGATTAGCCCAGCATTGGTAGTAGCAGGCAGTAATTTGAGGTAATTTGAGAACGCCCAGCCTCACACAGATATCGACCCTCAGGTCTGATTTTAAAGATCCGTCTGATACACACACGTGAAACCCACATGCTTCCTATTTGCATATATACAAACACTTTCAATCATTTGATTAATAATTAAAGCAGCTGCACACCTCCTCTCTGTCTGTCTCACTTCTCCTCTCTCCAAGGCTCTTATTCCATCACATGAGCGCTGCCAGTACGGATTTGCTGACTAATTTAGAGGATATTCAGATGTCGATGTGACTCCGGCCCTCCCGTCTCGCAGCATGTGGTGCGTGAACTCAGCAGGTTGTCTAGCATGAGCCCCAGGCTGCAGCTCGAGAAGTGGCACATGTAGCATGACATTTTCAACCAGGTCATCAAAGAATTCCCCGGGTCTTTTTACTTTCCTCCTTTCTTTTCTTCCTCTGCTCTTTTTCTTGATTATTTCTACCTCTCAAGCCCATGTTAGCAGTTTTTTTTCTCTGACCCATTTCTTCCTCCCTCTCCATTCACAATTCAGTATCTCCTTCAGATTTATGAGCGGCCCTCCGCAGTGTGTGACAGATGACAGGCGTGTTTTGATTTGGAAAGTTCAGCGCTGCCATTATATCACAGTCAGTGCCTGAAGTGCGGCGTCTGTATTGATTTTGTGGTCCGGCCATGATGGAAATAGGAACTCCCCTGTGCCCATTAATGTGGACATGGCAAAAATGCATGTGCATGCTCAGTCTATGCCTTTTTGATGCTATTGAAACATACTTCAAACCTTCACACCACTCATTCATTTGTATTTAATATACATTTTTCAACTGCAGCAAGAAAGGAAAGCCAAGAATGACAACCTGTAAGCATGAATAGCAAAACAGAACACCTCTTACTCATGGCAGAACAACAGGAAGAAATGTGTGTCATCCCTACAATGGTCTTGGCAAGAGTGTGTGTGTGCTCAGTCAATGCCTTTTTTCAGCCAAAAAGCTCACGTTTGTCTTTCTTAACGTGTGTTCAACATTTTCCTGATTTGTTGTTCTGCATTCACTCAGCCGAGCCGTGAATCCAGGCTGACCTCGGTGGGTGTTAATGTGTTTCTATCACACCGTTAGGCAACAGCTTCTCTGTGTGTGTGTGTGTGTGTGTGTGTGTGTGTGTGTGTGTGTGTGTGTGTGTGTGTGTGTGTGTGTGTGTGTGTGTGTGTGTGTGTGTGTGTGTGTGTGTGTGTGTGTGTGTGTGTGTGTGTGTGTGTGTGTGTGTGTGTGTGTGTGTGTGTGTGTGTGTGTGCAAGACTTTCTCAGACAGATTCAGGTTTGACCCAGCTTTCGTGCAGGGCAATCCTAGCCAGAGAACTCCATCAGTTCTGCCAGAGGGGTGAATAAGTAAAGCTCTGCTAAAACCTCTCTTGGGAAACTGTACACACACTTGCTCAAACACACACACACACACACACATAGAGTTTGCATCTGACTGCTAATCCTGCACAACATCCCACATAGCAACACAGAAAACCCAGGCAGTGACATGTTCACGCACAATTACACACATATTTGGTGCTGGAGAAGGCTGAGAGACACCTAAGGTGGCAAAGTTCACACAGGGTGGGATTTAGAGGGGGGGGGGGGTTTGATATACGAGCATCTGTAAAGGTAAGCTGTAGATGGAAGATGTATTCCTGCATGTATCGATTCCTAGGATGCTATCGTGTAGCAGCTGTCTTCGTTTTCCTAAAGGGTGTTAATTTGGCTAATGTTCGACGCTGATCCAAAATGGCTGCCATGGTTAATTACACGGGTAGAGGGTGTATTTTAGAGATTATGGCGGGGGATTTTCTTTGTTCAGGTTGGAGGATTTGAAGCCTAAATGTTGCTCTTACATTCCCTGTTCCCTCAGCAGATTGAGTTGGATAATATGTTTCAAAATGTTCGAGTCTTGTCACAATCGAAGCGCTATTTATAGACTTCCAGAAAGCAGAAATTCACTCACAGTCCCCGGCACTCTGTCGTTGATATACAGTTTTTTAAAGTTTTTCAAGTCATTTAAAGTCACATTAAGTGCCCGGAGTGCATCAGTCTCCAGGGAAACAGATGCTACACTACCTACACATCCCACACCAAACCCCTGTCAAGGCTTTCTGTCTCAGATGGATTGCCTGATAAAAAATGATGCACTTTGCTAAAGTGTCCTGGGCTAAAGGTCTGTGGTTTTTTCTCTAGAGTTTTAGCACCACAATGATTAAACCATGAAGAAAGGCTGTGGCCGCAAACTGCTGAGGGGAAAGAAAAAAAAAAAGGTTGGGTCTCATTTTAAAAGGATTTGGGCAAGGAGGAACGTGAGTATCTAGGTCAGGGTAGAATCAGCGATGCACACTGATTTAGATTCTGCTGAGGAAGTGTGTATGTGTCAGTGAGAGAGGAAGGTAAAGGGGGAGGGGGGGGGGTTTGGTCATCTCAATGACTCACAAATGAGATAGTAAACGGCAGGTAGTGACACTGTTAGTCAGCCGGTGGTGAATCACTTAGCTCGGTAAATGATTTATCATGTGTGTCAAGGCATGTGAGTGAAAGATGGTCACCAGCATAAACTGAGCAATATCAGAATAATTGTGTCTTCCATGCAGATGCAGGATTGGCCTTTAAGGGGGTTTATTTGTTTTAAATGTATTGTTATTACTAATGAGTATTGAGCTGTAGGTATTGACCATGTGGTGAGGCTAATTAATCCATCAAGGACAATTGACTGGAGCAGCATGTACAGTAGGCAAGACACAAGAAGAGGAGGATGGACTCTTGCTGTTTGACACACACACACACACACACACACACACACACACACACACACACACACACACACACACACACACACACACACACACACACACACACACATCTGTTAGTTTGGCCCGTTCAGCCGTCCCTAAAGGGAAATACTATCTTTATTCCCGTGCACTTAACCTCAGCATCAATTATGAACATGGCAGATGTTGCCTTATCAGGAAACTTCCACCGTTAACGAAGCACAAGTCAGAGGTTTCCCCCCCCCCCCCTTTTTTTTTCTGGTGACATGTGATTTTTTTGTTTCTTCCCCATGCACCTTCGCTCTCCGTCACTCCTCTCAGCGCGCTATCTCATGTTTCCGCTGCTCTTGTGTCTTATTGTCTGTTCGCCGTCTCTCTCCTGTCGTCACTTCAAAAGGCGGCTAATGCTCACTTTAGAGGTGACGGTCCTGCATGTCAGAGTGAAAGCTATGCATAGCCGTGTCTCCTGGGAACATGTTTTCACAGAGGTGCTATGAAAAGGAGAGGATGCAGCGCGAGGTGGAGAGGAAGCAGGTGCTGTTACCGAGCCAAATACGGATGAAATAAGACTCAGAAACAGAGACTCTAAGAAGAAAGTCAACAGCACAATTATATTTACTTCATTGTGGTTCCTGTGCTTCCTCTTTTTCACTGAGGATTCAACAATATGAAGATAGTTAGAAAGGCGAGAGGCGATGTCTCCGGTGACATGCAGAATCAGAGAATGGAGCTCACACGCAGGAATCTCTCCGTCTTAATTCGCCCCTCTCCGCCTTCTAATGTCCCTCTGCTCCTCTTCTTCTCCTTTCACTCCCTGCCTCAAGTATAGTATAATTGCATTTCCAGGGCCTGATTTCCATACTAAATATGCATCCCTCTGTCTGTGGGAGAGCCAGCAGCCCAGCTCGACATCATTCTGGTTATCACGGTGCAACAGGCCCTCACACTCTCACTGAACAACCACCAGCATTATTACCCACACAGTTAGGGCAGTTACCACTTCCTGCTTCCAAAAGGGATTAGCACTCCTGTTTTTCCTAAGTGATTTTTTGAAGGGGGAACAATCTGTGTCTTAAATGCTTGATTATTTAGTCTTTTTTTCCGGTACATTTAGCTCGTTAGCCTTTAAAGATATGGACCCTTAATGCATTTCAATATGCCCCCTGCTGTGTCTTCATATAATGAGTCTACAAGCAGCAGGACCCGGCTAATGAGTCCAGAGGAGTGAACTTTAATTGCGGCTTGGACTTCCTACAGGTCCCTTCTGGAGCTTTTACTACATTTCATATGAAGCTCCTATATTCTCTAAGATTGTTTTTATTAGAAACCTATACAGAAGTTCTGCTGTTGAAGAGTTCATCTGATAAATGTGCAGCTGTTGCACACATGTATCTTGCTTCACTGCTCAATATCCTGTTAAGAAAGCACATATATTTAGATTTGGGATATTGTGGAATCGTAGGTGTTTACCTCTCGTGGTTTTAAAGGCTGCATTACAATTAAATTATGTAATTGTATTTGACTTGTCTAGCTGTTCTGTTATTTGCCTTTACCTGGTTATCATAAATCACATTACTGTTGATTATTATAAACATTCTCATTGCATGAATAGTTTGTAAAGTTTCGTCACAATATCACCATCTAGTTATTATATATTTTGATTATTGTGATCTTCTAATCCCCAAACCCTTGTCACTTCACATAATAACACATTTTGATTTAGAGATAATTGCATAGTTAGCAGGTAGCACAAAGGAGCTGAAATGCTTTAGCTACACAGAGACTTCAGGCTTTGCATTTCAGCGCTTAGAGAGGCTATATCATGCTCATTGTCTGGTTCAGATTTGTTTGTTGTGCCTCTACTGTGACAAACTCTCTCTGGAGGGTACCTTTAGCCTTTGCAGACCATTCACATGCATAAAAAACACCTATTTAACAAACTACAGGAAAAGAAACCCTAAGAAGCATAACAAGGCCCCTTAAGTAAATCTTACCTGTGATGCACGCTTGTCTTGAGTACGGAAATGCACACGTTAACTGTAAAGAGTCCCTGCTGTGGGTAAATGGTCTGAGAGTATTTTTACCAGTAGTTCGTGCGGAACAGTGCCCTCTGTGTTGTTATCCAGGCAGTTCCAGGCTCTGCACCGACTGTCAAAATAGTTGCTTTAGGGTAGTTTTCATCCTAAGCTTCTATTAAAGAACGTATCAAGGGGGGGCCTCGCTGGCCTGCAGGCTGCTGCAGAGCTGCTGCTCACAGCAAACCTGGAGTCCGTGATAACATAACATGACACACACACACACACACACACACACACACACACACACACACACACACACACACACACACAGTTTCTCTCTTTCCAAACGTTCCTCTTAATCGGGATGTTGCTTTTCAAAGGCAAAAAACGCTCTGCGCTACAATCAACTCTGCCACACTAAATCTAAAACCACTTATGTATTATTTAGGTGTCTCAGCGCCCTTGTGGAGAAACCAGTTGTTTATACACGTAACACAGATTAGATTTTAATATATTAATAGCTGCTGAGATATGAGGAATCAGACATTTTATTTCCAGCACCAGTTTGACAGATTTATTAAGTACAACGTTTTTATCTACTACCTTCTGGATTAATTATTGTGAAACCCGCAGTGGAGGATTTTTTACTGTAATTGGTTTTAATGCTGATATATAGACAGTACAGTATAGTGCTTAATACTAGCATATATCTTTTAGTGTTAAATTATAGTAATTGAATTTTGCGATGTGGATGAATCACTATGTGTGAGAAACGATTCTCAGCTACTATGTGAACTTCTTTTCTGCACACAAAAGAGCGAAACAATTAAACCATTAAGGTCAAATTAACTTCCAAAGTTCATCCATTGAGTGCAGTAATGTGCAAGAAGTGCAACCATTACTTAGAATAGCAGAAGAGAAACTTTGCTGTTGTTGAAGCATCGTAACAAAGTCCGAACAAACTGAAAAATTCATTGTGTACTTCTACTTTGGTTATAAAAGTAGAACTAACTCCACCCGTCTTATTTCCCATGTGAGATCCACACTTTATGAACGTTGGCTCGCCATCTAGGATGATTAGTCACACGGATGAGCTTCCCCCAGTTTATATAAAAAAGAAGATATCCTCTTTTTCTGATGTTTGATCCACTAAGCGCGGGGAAAGTTTTACATTTAATTGCTAAAATAAAACAATTCTGTAGCAGTGATGAGATCTGTTCATCTTGGCAAGGTGTGTGTCCTCCAGCTGCTGAAAGTAATGCTTATATAACAACTGAAGACAAGTTTGTTGCATAAAAAGAAATTGAGTCTTCAAGAGGCACCAAAACAAACACAGGGACTGAGCTGTGTGTGAATATCTTACAGCTACAAAACACAAGTCTGTCATCAAAGAAGAAATAAAGAAATCTCGTCTAACATGTTTTGGGAATACGCTGCATTTTTCTGCTCCCTTTTATAGAAGATTGATGAGATTTGTACAACTCTCGTATCTTTTTGTGTGCATTTACTTTAAAATGCACAAAGCAAGGTAACACAATCCGCCCACTGTACCAGCACACCCTAAGCTCTCTAATTAACACATTAGATCTCATTTGTTTAATCGTGAAGCTTAATTGCAACATTTTATGGTTTTACGGGGGATTATCTGCCAATTATGTAAGTATTTCCTGGCCTAGAAGCAACTGCCTGCCAACCTTGATCACAACCTCATGGTGACGTCAAGAGGGATATGATATTCACGTGTTATACATGCGCTTCTAGGCAGAATTTCCTACCTTTTGGACCAAGCTGGGTGAGCTCTCCTTGCAGTCTCTATTAGAAAATCGGAGGATGAAACCCTCTTTATTGTCACATACATGCACACAGCAGAGCACACACAGTGAAATTGGTCCTCTGCATTTAACCCATCCTAGTACTAGGAGCAGTGGGCAGCTATCGTGCAGCGACTGGGGAGCAATGGGGAGGGGGGATTGGAGGTGTCCGGTGCCTTGCTCAAGGGCACCACAGCAGGGCCTAGGAGGTGAACTGGGACCTCTCCAAGTAGCAGTCCACCTTCCATATTTCAAGTCTGTTCGGGGACTTGAACCGGCGACCCTACGATTCCCAGTCCAAGTCCCTACTGACTGTTCCACTGCTGGACGAAATGTTAAGAGATAGCAGATAGTAGCTGTATATCTATCTTACAGACAGCCCAGTCAATCTTCTCATTCAACCCTCAGTTGTATATACAGTGGGGCAAAAAAGTATTTAGTCAGCCACCAATTGTGCAAGTTCTCCCATTTAAAAAGATGAGAGAGGCCTGTAATTTTCATCATAGGTATACCTCAACTATGAGAGACAGAATGAGAAAAAAAATCCAGGAAATCACATTGTAGGATTTTTAATGAATTAATTGGTAAATTCCTCGGTAAAATAAGTATTTGGTCACCTACAAACAAGCAAGATTTCTGGCTCTCACAGACCTGTAACTTCTTCTTTAAGAGGCTCCTCTGTCCTCCACTCGTTACCTGTATTAATGGCACCTTTTTGAACTCGTTATCAGTATAAAAGACACCTGTCCACAACCTCAAACAGTCATACTCCAAACTCCACTATGGCCAAGACCAAAGAGCTGTCAAAGGAGACCAGAGACAAAGTTGTAGACCTGCACCAGGCTGGGAAAACTGAATCTGCAATAGGTAAGCAGCTTGGTGTGAAGAAATCAACTGTGGGAGCAATTATTAGAAAATGGAAGACATACAAGACCACTGCTAATCTCCCTCGATCTGGGGCTCCACGCAAGATCTCACCCCGTGGGGTCAAAATGATCACAAGAACGGTGAGCAAACATCCCCGAACCACACGGGGGGACCTAGTGAATGACCTGCAGAGAGCTGGGACCAAAGTAACAGAGGCTACCATCAGTAACACACTACGCCGCCAGGGACTTAAATCCTGCAGTTCCAGACGTGTCCCCCTGCTTAAGCCAGTACATGTCCAGGCCCGTCTGAAGTTTGCTAGAGGGCATTTGGATGATCCAGAAGAGGATTGGGAGAATGTCATATGGTCAGATGAAACCAAAATAGAACTTTTTGGTAAAAACTCAACTCGTCGTGTTTGGAGGAGAAAGAATGCAGAGTTGCATCCAAATAACACCATACCTACTGTGAAGCATGGGGGTGGAAACATCATGCTTTGGGGCTGTTTTTCTGCAAAGGGACCAGGACGACTGATCCGTGTAAAGGAAAGAATGAATGGGGCCATGTATCGTGAGATTTTAAGTGAAAACCTCCTTCCATCAGCAAGGGCACTGAAGATGAAGCGTGGCTGGGTCTTTCAGCATGACAATGATCCCAAACACACCGCCAGGGCAACGAAGGAGTGGCTTCGTAAGAAGCATTTCAAGGTCCTGGAGTGGCCTAGCCAGTCTCCAGATCTCAACCCCATAGACAATCTTTGGAGGGAGTTGAAAGTCTGTGTTGCCCAGCGACAGCCCCAAAACATCACTGCTTTAGAGGAGATCTGCATGGAGGAATGGGCCAAAATACCAGCAACAGTGTGTGGAAACCTTGTGAACACTTACAGAAAACGTTTGACCTCTGTCATTGCCAACAAAGGGTATATAACAAAGTATTGAGATGAACTTTTGTTATTGACCAAATAC
Organism: Eleginops maclovinus; assembly: GCF_036324505.1. Classification (NCBI taxonomy): domain Eukaryota; kingdom Metazoa; phylum Chordata; class Actinopteri; order Perciformes; family Eleginopidae; genus Eleginops; species Eleginops maclovinus. Next base: position 5,867,589 of record NC_086358.1, on the reverse strand, counting down.
TTATTTTCCACAATAATTTGAAAATAAATTCATTAAAAATCCTACAATGTGATTTCCTGGATTTTCTTTCTCATTTTGTCTCTCATAGTTGAGGTATACCTATGATAAAAATTACAGGCCTCTCTCATCTTTTTAAATGGGAGAACTTGCACAATTGGTGGCTGACTAAATACTTTTTTGCCCCACTGTATGTAAATGTGTCTTGCTATAAATGTGTGAACCATCAGTCCAAGTTTATTGAAATCCAAGAAGTTGCCCACCTGTTTCTTCATATTTCCATCAGATGAGCAGTAAGCGCTCCAGCAGCTTCCGACGGGCCATAGCTAATGGCCGCCGCACGCTGCAGAGGGAGATCCTGCTGGACGAGACGGGGCTGGGTCTGTACAAACGTTTTGTCCGCTATGTGGCCTACGAGATCCTGCCCTGCGAGACGGACCGACGCTGGTACTTCCACCAGAACCGCCTGTGTCCCCCGCCTGTCTTCATCGCCATCGTCACCATCGTGCAGGTGAGATTCGATTGTGCGACAATGACCTGAACCGTTCTACCGATGCAGTTTCAAATATTCCTCAAACATGGGCTGCAATACTTTACTCGTGCATGTGCTACTAACCCACAACCCTGGATTTAGTCTGTTCTCTTGGCTTAGTCGTTCGCTTCCGACCCACTGAGGAGATTTTCTGCCTTTGATCACACGCTTTTACTGCGAGCTTGATATGAGCTGGTAACACATTTGGGAGTCAGAGGCTTAGTGGGTGCATTTAAAGCCCTTCCTCCAAACTGAAACCCTCGCTCTGCCTGCATGGGGGGATCTTTTTTTTTTCAGACACTAATTTAGAAACTTTGAAAAACCAGGTCAGTAAACACCCTGCCCACCTCAGTGGCAACAAATGACCTATTATATTCATCTGGAGAGAAAAAAAGACAACCTCCAACACAGACGCTCTCAAAGACCTCGGTTAAATGGTCGAGGATTACGCCGCTAAAATAACCATCCTCACAAAACTTCCTCAGTCCCCCTGAAATCGTCATAATTCAGAGGAAAGAAAGCCAAGTGCTCTTACAGTGCCTCTAAATGGCGGTGAATGGTCTGTAATGACAATGACGATGTGATAATAACGGTTCACGTTCATTTTAATTCACAGAGACAATGAGTCATTATTCTATGAAAAGAAATTAATGGAATTGAACCAGATGTGCCATATTTTTCATTCCGCGGGCAGTAATTGTCTCCTCAAGTCTAATAAGCATCAGCCGAGGAATACAGAAAGAGGAGGAAAAAAACCTCATGCATCTTTCATTAAGCACAATTGTTCTTTATTTTGCATTTACCGGCAGTCTGCAGACGGAGCGTGTAATGGGTATGTCAGCAAGAACTGACAGTTGGGTGTCATGCCTGTGTGTGTGCTGCAGATCATCGTGTTCATGTGCTACGGCATCATGCTGAACAAGTGGGTGCTGCAGACCTACCAGCCCGACTTCATGAAGAGCCCGCTGGTCTACCATCCCGGCCACCGAGCACAAGTGTGGCGCTTCTTCAGCTACATGTTCATGCACGTTGGGTACGAGCCTCGTCTTATCTCACGTTGATGTCAACAGCTGGATAAAAAACAAAAATCTTACAGTTGTTTTTATCTTCTTTGCTTTTTAGTTTGGAGCAGCTGGGGTTCAATGCTTTACTGCAGCTGATGATCGGCGTTCCTTTGGAGATGGTCCATGGCATCTTACGGATAAGTCTTCTATACATGGCAGGAGTGCTGGCTGGTGAGTGTCTTTTAAAACAAGTGTAGTATATTAACTGCTGGTCCCTAATGTCTGGTTCACACTGCACAGATAACACCTGATTTTAAACTCTCAATGTTGGGAGTACCCTGCAAAAGATCTGAGGAAAATTGGCACTTTCGCTCTATGAATGAACTGCTTTAAATGCATTGAAGAAGCATCTCAGATATCTCACAGTCTAAATATCTCTAGAGCTAAAGCCTGGTCACCTGAAACAATAGGAATTAATGTTTTGCATTTATAATGTTGTTGTTCCAGCCAGAGGATACATCTTATAAATAGTAAAGACTTGTGGAAACAGGATTTTTCTGTGGAAACTGGCACGACTTCAAGGAAAGTTCTGCGGATTCCTCGAGGAAATAGAAAATCTTGTACATGGTGTTACATCACTTTCCCTGTCACTTCTTTCATGTAGTTTGGAGAGCTGAAATACTCATCGGGCATTCCTCCTGGTGGAAGATCTTGTAGTGTGTGTTACCCGCTGTGTACCACAAGATTAGATATTTACACTTCTTTAATGGTACATTTTTAACAATATTTCAACACATAAAACATGAAGAGTGTTACATAATGTAAACATATCAAAATTAAAGAAATGGTGCAGCTGAGATAAGTGACACGACAGCTCTACTTCTGAACAAAGTACATTTGCATTTACAAGTTCTATAGGTTTCTTCAAATCTGCCTAGCAACAAGGTTTAAAACTGCTTCTTTTATCCCCAATATTTTCTTACTTAATACTTATTTTGGTTTGATATAATCTATGTTATAGGACTCAATCTTAACTAACAAAGCAGCCATTACTGATTTTAAATATGTAACAGGAATGTATGACGTCACCTTGGTTCAAACGTGTATATATGTGTCGTTTGAGTGTTTGTTCAGTAGAAGAAACCCTGGTGTACACTGTGCAGTGAAGTAGCACAGAGTTTATATTTATAGCGAATGTTTGGACACTTTGGGATGATCTGCAGTGCAGTATGGACAGTGCTCTCACTTTATGAAACAGTATCATAGAGAAAAGACTCTTTATTGTCTGCAGTGTGGGAGTGTTTTCAGTCCGCTGTTTATCTCGACTGACCTTCCTAGTTTTTTGTTTTATTACTGCTTTTACAGTCCACTACTCAGAAAGATGCTATGGTTTTTGTTTTGTTGGTCATCATTTATCAACTTAAAGGTCTCATATTTGCTGTGAAAACCCATTTGCTTTTAGCACCCGATGCTACTCCAGTGAGGCTGACATTGTTAGTGTCTTGTCCTCATGCTGGTATCGTTCTGATAATAGACACGGCCCCGGCTGGTGGCCCAAAACTTTGAGGAGAAAATATACTCCTCACCAAACCAGGGCAGCAGCGAAGTCTTTGTTGACAAGAAAACTCATTAACTTTCATCCTCCTCCAAGCCTGTTGGAAGATTGGACATTTCTCTAATTCCTACTGAGTCTCGCTGCAGCTTTTTGCAGTTAATGCCGATTTTGAGAAGTCATATCAACACTGCTGCATAAACCTCTTCGCCCTTTCATCTTCACTCGGAACAATTACCGTCTTGGATCTCGTAAATCTCTTGCTAACATCACTTGATTACTGTCGAGGGCGAAACCTCTAATTCATATCGAGTTATATCCGTTCATATTCAGTAACCTGATTTTTTTCGGCTTGTATGAGACTCAAAATCTAATTTTTTATTCCTGTTGTCTCTTTAAAGCTGCTCAAAACTCCCATTCTGTGTAGAAAATCAGACCTTTATGCACTCGCACTCTTAACACTCATGAATTATTGTAGCTTTGATTTATTTTAGCAATGATGACAGAGAGAAAGCATCTTGGGACTTAAAAGGGGCAAAAATGGCGTGGAGTGAAGCAGGGTTTCTCTCTGGGGAATTAGCCAAGTGCAGCTTGAGATGCGGTTTGGAGATTTAGGCTGGAAAAAACAGCGAGGAGACGATGATATTTGTATCCCCGGAGCCCGGAGTTCTGTGCTTGAGTATCAAAAATTAAATTCTTGTAGTACTGTAGTGTGAAACTAACTGGAATTACATTTAAATCTTAGTGCATTTTACTTTCAACACATTATAATAAATCTGCTCCTCCCTAAACAGTGAAGAATGGCTGAGCTGCCTCACGCTCACAAGATGACGAACGACTTGAAGCAGCTTCATAATTTCCCCTTCTGATTCTGGCTGATGGAGTGGAAGTGGGAGCTGTAATGGCACACATGTTGTGATCTTTCGGGGAAGTAGTCCACTGAGAAAGCAGGTCGGGGGAGTGCACCTGTGTGTGTATTTCTGTGTGTTTTGGAGTTAATGGCTGTTCGGTGGGGAGTAGAGAGACTGCAGTATTGTGCTCAGGCTTTGTGCACAGCAGGGGGTTTTCAAAAGACACTGAGTCAGTCGCTGTTGTAAGGAACACTGCTAGTGAGGATGGCATTGATGCATAGAGACATAATGAATGGCTTTTTTTTTGTTTTACTGTATAGCCGTTCCTTTTATTGAAAGCAGTTCAAGGACCTGATTTGAAGACGTCACTTAGTATTGAGTGTTTTTACTGAATCAGGCTAACGTGTATACATTTAAAATGACATGTTTGGTCAAATGTTCTACTGTAGACTGAACACAAGAGAGCATATTTGACCGTCATATTAGGAAAACCTGTCACTTGTTCTTCTTTCTTTTCAATTCTTCATCTTAATTTGAAACCCTAACCCTGAATTGAAAGGACTACAGAATACACAGTACAGTACATATATATATACATATACAACAAATGATAATTCAAGACCTTTTTCGACATGTTCTTATGACTCTTTTTGTATGATGATGTTGCAATCAAACCACCAAGTGAAACAGAAATGTATCTTTAACCTAATTTGAAACTAAACTTAAAAACCAAGCGACTGCCTCTCAAATAGATAGATAAATGTGTGTGTGCAGAGTTTTGTTTTAGTATTTCGCTGCCTCACACGTTCCCCCTTAGTCTTTGCAGACTCATGATTGCTTGTGGATGTTAGAAATAGCTCAGTGCTTTAGATTACTCAGTAACCCCCTCCCTTCTTTTTGTTCCCCGTGGCTGTCTCATGTTTATATTCATGCAGTCTTATTCTCGCTCATGACTTCAATCATGTGGGCTGTTGCTATCAGCTCTGGCGTGCATGTTGCTTGTTATTTTTTTTGGGGGGGCAGCAGTGCTCTCAGGTTATAGCTGCACTCGGTGGGTGCGCGTTTATGGAGCGACGTGCTGCGGGTATTGTGCTTTAATGTATGTGAACCGCAATATTTCCTCACTGCAGGGCCGGCTTTCTTTTGGAAGATGGTTAAAACTCGGAAGCGCAACATCGTTCTGATTGATTTTTACACATCGAATTTGAACCCGAATCTCGGCAGCCCTCATGCTGATTATAATGGAAACTGCAACGTCATATAAAGACTGAATTAGCCTCCCAAAGTACAAGGTTTTAATCCGTGTAGGTTACATGTTGTAGAAGTATGACATTGCACATCCTGTCCTTGGATGTGTGCTGACAAAAGGAACACTTCTGTAATTATTTTTCTCAAGCCGCCGTACAGATTCACCTCCTTGTTCTTTCTCACTTTGCTCTGCCACACTCACAGCAGATGAAACGCTGCACATAAAGGTGAGGAAACAGAAGAATGTGAAATGTTGAGTCATGTTCAACATTTCAGTCCAGATCCAGGTTAAAGAAAAAAGCAGCATCTATTGTCTTTTCCTTCCTCCTTCCTCTTCTGGGTCGTTTCCCTCGAGCCAACAGCACTTTCAGCTTCTTCAGGTGCTTCAGGACATCAACAGGTGCCGGAGCATCTTGTTTTTCTCCTCGTAGCCCCGTGTGAGCCCCAGGCTGTCTACCTCCTCTAACACTGTCAGTCAGCTTACATCTGAACATCCAAATCCTCCAGCAGCCTCTCAGAACAGCAAGCCTGAGTCTACTGTCTCTTCCTGTCCCTCTTAGCTCAGATATCAGTGTGTTGATGAGTTTTAGTTTTGATATACGATACGGTGTTATTTCTTCTCTCCCGCTTTCTGTTCTGTCGCATCGAACATTGCATCGACTGACAGACGGGAAAAGCCCGGGGTAAAACTTTCCCTTTAAATCATCTTTTTTTTGACATATCAACAGATCGTGTGTGTGTGTGTGTGTGTCTGTGTCTGTGTCTGTGTCTGTGTGTCTGGGCAGCTTCCAGGTGTGAAAGTAACGGGGCAGTCCTATAAACAAAAAGGCTCCCAGAGTCGTCCTTTGATAGTGGTGGGAAGTCATTAACTGTGCTCTAATACCAGTTGAGATGCTTTTACTTTTCCAGTTGTATCACGCTTTACACTCATAACATGCATTACCCTACCAGTAACTATTTAAACTGACAAACTATATGTATCTAGATACTTATATACCAAAAATTATGTATAGCACCATTTGTAGTGCAGAGAGGAGATCATTTGTGTAGCTAAAGTCTTTCACATTATTTTTCTCAGAATGGATTTCTTGAACCGCGGATTAGAAGAGTTTCCTGTACATAAATTATATTGATTATGGGCAATAATACTCTATTCATTTTCTGTACACTTAATCTTAGCTGCCTTCTTTTTACTCCTGTACTCCTTAAGCTGATTTTCTCCTTCCACTGTCCCTGGGTGAATAAAGTTGAATACATGTACATGCAAATATATGAGTAGCTGACCTGTAGACCCTCTGCGTTACTGAGCTGTGGACTGGCTCCCTGACCTTTGGAGAGACTATGGTTTTGAATTATGCAGTAGGGTATCTTCTCCCGGTAACTAAATATACTGTTTATTGTTATTCACTGCCCAGCGAGCTTTAGAGAACCCTGCCAGGCTGCTCACTGGTGTCCTCAGTCAAGAGGAGGTAGGGACCCGATCTTGTTCGCGGCCCGTTGGGAAATTGAAATGGAGATGTGATAAATGGCTTCACGTCACTTTAACCTCATTGTTGCGAGCCAGCTGATGTTGTCATTACTTAAAAGTGCTATGCCAAGTAACATGTACTGTTTAATCCTCCAGCAGTTGATTAATGTTGTTCTGATATCAGGGAGGAAGGTCTGCTTTCCGCTGCGGCCGTGAGCCCCGCTGCATTGTGGGTCCTCATTTATCCGGATGATTGTTTGTGCATCCTCTCAAGCTAATAAAAGCTATTTCAGTCCCTAAATGACTGAGAGCCTTCAGGCTTATCTTTGCCTGTGTAACCCTACCATTCCCATGTTCCTGTTATATAACTGATAGATGCTTTTCAAAAGTGCACTGCACATATTTAGGCAGGGTAAATATGATTATATCGGCTGCCAGTGAATACACGGTCTTGGTGAGAGGCCAAGAGTGACTTTGTCCGTCATCCAGTTTTGCTGATGTTTGGTTTTATTCTATGGAAATCCTCGAAGCCTAGACATATTTGGGATTGAATCTATGAGATAAAATCAATGAATTCAATTTAGTGGAATGAATTTAAATAGAGCTTTATTTTTGCTTTCAGATTTCAAAGTTGTCTTTTTTTTTGTTGATGTTATTCACTGATATGTGTTGATCTTTTTTGTGCTGTTCAATTTTCTATTCGATAAAGATGTACGGATCTGATTGAAATGTCATGAGTTCCCTGGCTCAAGGTCAACCCTCTATATCTTTCATAGCTTTCATCTGCAATTTAAAGACCTTCTCTTAAATTAAATAAGGCGTTAAGCCCAGGAAAGGCTTCTAAATGAACGTAGTCTTAAGTTGTTGTGTAAAAGGCCGATACAGTTTTAAAGAAGTGTTTAAAAACTGCCTACACTGTATGACTCAAAGGGTTGCCTATGAGATTGAACACACTGCTAACCTGTTTTTAAAAAGGTTGAATCACAGTGGTCCTAATTTAAGATTATGTTCTAAAAATGGGGTTTTCTCAGGGCAGAGTTGAGTCGGATAAACAGACGTTGATAAAAGAGGAAGCATCAGAGAACAGCAGGGTGGACGGATGAGTTCCTCTCAGTCCCTGAGGGGGCGGGACTCTGTCTCGGACTCTGGCTCTGACTCACTCCGAGCACTGGTGCGGAGCTCCTTCACGAAACACTGATTTGATTGAAGTGAACCTGAGCAGGTTTTGTGAAAAGCAGGAGTTGTACTTAGGGACTGGGAGAGCTCCGGAGCCGTCCTTGTGTTGCTGCCGCCATCTGAATACCAATCGTCCATAGCTCGGTCTTATTTTGAAGGCCTGTTGGAGGAGTGTGTGGCTGTGACCATGCAACATTGTCAGCACACAAGGTCGCATGTCTGTCTCCTCAGCCAACCTCAGCTACAGACTGCTAAACATTTAAAAACCCTGCAATGAGGCAAGGCAAGTTCTATCATATAGCACCTTTCAACACGAGGATATTCTAAGTGCTTTACTAAAATGAAAAACATTCAGAAATAGTGCAGTGGAATCACATAAGCGAAGAGGATAAAATATACATACCAAGCTAATTTGGAATAATACAGTCATACATTTGTGAGAATAAAAGTTACAGTGCAGTGTGAGGTATGTATAGTGGAATTAAAAGTGGCGGGAAACCCAGAGGAGTCTGGTCCTGTGTTTCTGATGCTCTCCCCCGGTGCTGAACTCGTGGAGGCAGGGTGACCTTGGTGCGTTGCAGAGGCTGCCAGCGTGATTATGGTAATTCCCAACACCCCCTCTCATTCTGCCCCACAGCCAACTCTTCCTAGGTGACACCGATCTCACTTCCTCCGCCGCCTACACCCTGCAGCCCCGCTGATAGCAACACCGGGGGAAATGTTTTCCACCGTAGCGCGGCCTGCTGTAATTGAACTTCGCCTATTTGTGTGCAACGAGCCCACTTTGTTTATGGACGTCTATTTGCATCTGCTGTGTGAATCCAATCTAGGACGGCGCTATTTGTTTCAGAGGCTCGTTCTCTGCTCAGTTTAAATTACGTCGGTGTTTAGTTTCAAGGTTCTGCGATGAAGAAGCACATCACGCCGGCTTCATCACCTTGAACGCAGGAAGTGATTTCATACCCTTTTTCATCGAGTTGTAGAATTTGAGTAATTTCATCCAAGGTCATCCATTGTGCTTGTTAGATGAAAAGCAGTCGTGAGTGATTACTGCGTTTGGTCGTGACAAGAATACGGCTTTTTGTATAACAGCTCGTCTTACACAACTCCTGGAGCATTAGATCTACTTGGATGTACATTCAGTCATTCCTAAATTGCTTCTCTTTTGCTTCCTTAGTTAAATACATGCTCATATGCAGACACACACTCAAGATGATATGATTATACTCACCAGTGCGGAGGATGTGACTTGTGTAGAGTATTGATTTTCCCGATGCCCCCTGGGCTCTGGGGCAGCATAAATATTATCATATTTTTTCCCGTGTGGCACATTTGGACAAGGCGGAAAACTGTTATTATAAAGCGCATCAATCTCTCTTGAAACCGAGGGCAAGGTTTGTTTACAGTGGCCATGTTGGCATGCTGTGAAATTGATAAATAGTATCGGTTCCTCCCGGCTAAAGCTTGGCACGGATTTTTGTTTTTGTGGGTTTTTGTTGTATATGGAGACAGGAGAGGTTCTGATTGGTTTTGTGTTTTCACTTCGGATCTGAGCCTTCTCTACTTGAGTGCATGTGTTCAGTCACCTTGAGAGTTTGGATGCCCTTTAAATCTTGAATTGATAGAGTTCAACCCTAACCCTGTGTTATGTAACCCAAAAACATACCCCACCCTAACCAAAAACCCTAAAAAACCAAACTGCTCCATCCCGAACTACTTAATCGTCCAAAATAAAGGAAGATGATGGTACGTAATGCATTTCAGAGTAAAGTAAACTTCTCTGACATGTTTGCAAGTGTTGCTTGAAGCCTTTTAAAGACCTTTTATCAATCTCATTCCGTATGTGAGGACCTCTGCAGACCACACTGAATCTGGTTCATTTAAGTTTGTGCTTTTTCCCCTTTATAAAAAAGGATAATACACAGTCTGAAAGAGTTTCTTCCCTCCCCCCCACCAAGAGATGGATGGAGATGTTAGATTGGACGAGGACTGATTGCGAGTCACGCTGCTCCACTTTAAGGAAAGCATCAGCGATGGAGATGATATTCCTCTTATCTCCTTCTGTCTGGATGACACATACGAGTCCATTTCATTCCCAGGTGGAAAATACCTTTAATAGAGCTCCCTGAACCTGACAGCGGTATTATGGTAGAAATGAGCCTTTGAAAAGGACGCCAGTCTATTAACGCCACTCTATAAGGTAGACAAAGGACCATTTGACACATCAGGTCTGCCTCCAGTTGAGTCGCCCTGACATTTCATTATTTTTACTTACCTTCAGTCAGCCTGTGCTCATAAACCAAAGTCAAAGGAAGTTGCTAAACTCCAAAATAACACCCCCCACCCCCGCCTGATGAACAAAGCGCTCAAACAATAATTTAATCAGTCTATTGCTATAGAATATTAAGATAATCGATGTCATTTATCTAACAAAATAATTACACTTTGTTCTGTTTTCTCCATTGTGAAGATTTCCTGCACTTTTTGGATTTGCGTAAATTGTTGGGTGTTGCAGTTTTATTGGCTTTGGTGTATTAGCTCATGCATACGGAACACGTTATTTTTAACTAAAAAAAGTTCCCCTTAGAAAATATATTTTCCCCCAATTTAACAAGATATATAAATGTCTGTTTTTAACTTGATGCAATATTTTCAAAAATGCTTTCAAATATCTAGTATAAATCGGGCTATAAGGGGCCTTTTTCTTCTCATTTCTGATATGTCAATTAAACCAAATGATTAACCATGTAATTCAATTAAATATTTAAAAATACATATTATTTCCACCCCTATAGGACATTAAAATGGTTATGTATATGGTGCAGATGTGAAACATAGAAAGTATAGGGTCAGACATTCAGCAGTTTGACCATCAGGACAAAAACCACCAGAGACCGTTTCACTCCTCAGGCAATAAGACAATGACCTGAGCTCTGTTAAGTGCCTCCATACGCATTCATCTGGCAATTCACTTATCTAAATATTTATATCCTGTAAATATCATACTCTATTTACATGTACATAGACTTCTCCTTGCACCGTTTTCATTGGTTTTATTTGTTTTATGTCCTATATATATATTCATGGCTTATTGTCGGAGGAGCCCGGGACTTTAACTTCACTGCAGCTACTGTGCACATGACCTTAAAGCCTGGAATCTTGAACAATCTTGAAAATACTCCGGTTTCAGGTGGCACTAGAAAACACCACCACCATGTGTGAGCTGTGTCTCTGTATTCTCTCAACCTCAAAATCCAAACTTTATGGTCTGATGTCCTTAACCGAAAAAAGCTGCCGAACAAAAATCACCACATGCACAGTGTGAAGCAATTTATCTGTTACTTAAAGAGTGTGTGGCCTGAGGGATACGATAATTAAAGTCAATGGAAACAGCTTCATCATGATTTCTTATTATAAGAACTTTATATATGTCCATGTACATCACAGGTGCACTCTTGGTGTGCTTCTGTCTCACCCTTCCCCTTGCGGGTGTGCTTTTCATCAGTGCCCCCTGCTTCTTATTTGTGCTGGGCAAATAAATCTGATCAGGCAGTTCCCCAGTTTATTAGCCAACAGAGGCAGGCTGTGACTGCAGGAGTGCTGATTGCAGCACATCTCTGTGCAGGGCCACAAGATTTAATGCATACAGGATGGATCTGTCCGAGGCTGGTGTGTACAAATACTGCAACAGGAACCTGAGAGGCATCAACGGCTAGAGGTTTTCCTACTGAAACTGTCCTGAGCTGAGCTTCAATTAAATTATTGTCCTTTTTTATTAGGAAATAATGGACTCAACTCTACTTAGTCTCTAATAAAACATGACAAAATAAATGTGGGTTGTCTTCTCTCTGCTTTTACCAAAAGACTGATTAAATTACTAAGAGCACAGCGGTGCGTTGCCAAATTGTCTTTTATCTGATACTGACAAAATGAATTGAATAAATAAACACATATTGTCCTTTTATTGTCCTCTCCTGAGTTATTTATTGGCTCACCACCCAAAAAATGCACATCGATGAATACTAATGTTCTCAGACATCCTTCTGGGAGACATCTTGACAAATGAAGTGTTGGATGATATGTAGTTTTGCTTTTCGAATTACATCTTCTCCCAAATAAACCCTCTGAGAACTCAACATGTTTTCAGTGGAAAGGGTGATGAACCCACAGAGAGATATCGCCTGACCTGGCATTCCCGCTCATCTCATTTCAATCTCACTGTGATAGACCTACTGTACGCCACCAGTACAGCAGTTTGCAATCCACTGATGAACATAGGATTGAGCAGCTGAAGAGCCAGCTATTCCCCTCAGGACTTTATAAACCAAACAGAACTGAGAAGAGAGTCAATATTGGGTTTACATCTGCTGAGTTGCCTGAAGCAAAAATTTCCACATGAATGCTAAAGATTTCATGTGTAAGATAGATGTGTAAATAGTTAACTTCTAAAATATTTGCCATGTTAACTTAAAAGCTGAGTATTTGTTAAAGTTCACTGCTTGTTATGCCTGCAAATAAGTATTAATGCAGATTCAACTTGACTTTTTGGCTTTGTTTTACCCACAAGTATACATTTCATATTCAAAAACAAGTAAGGAATAAAAGAAACATGCACCGGTAAAACCTGTATGCCAACAAATGCTTCATGTTTCATAAAAAGCATTGCCTAAATTCTGTATTTTCACTTAAATCCACCCTATGTTGCCTTATTTTAGCCTAGACATCTGTCTCTATGCTGATAAATTAAAGGTGAAGTTTCCCACCAAATTTCAGCCACATTTCTCCTTCTCCTCTTTTTAGACTCAGTTTTTGCAGTGTATAGCTACCATCGTACAAAATCTGTAGAAGCACACAGTGAAAAGGCTAGTAAGTGTGTACAGCTACATTTCCCAAGGATTAGAGGATTTTTTGTATTGCACTATTTTCTGTGTGGTAGCGGTGTCTCCACTGGAGTGGCTTCAGAGAGACGCGGCCTCGGGCAACCTGGCCTCGGATCAGCTTACCGTCCCTTGTCTGCACCTTATCCCTGCGAGACTGCAAACACAAAGTTGACCCATAGCTTAAGGGGAGCCTGCAGTGGTGGAGCAGGTTGGATTTGACAGAGAGCTGCAGCGGGGATTAAACTGCTACTAGATGGCCCTGCGTGTGTGGTTGACTTAATCTACACAAAAGCACATCATTTTTACCGTCTACGTTGCATGTCTGAATGTTGCAAGCTCACAAAAACATTTGAGGATGTTGATGATGACTTCAGGACCGCAACGATAAATAATATGTGCATGAGAGAGCATGAGTGTGTCAGCGCGCGGTAAAAATAATCGCACACCTCACGTCTCTGCTCCTGCTGAGTGCAGAGAATCCTAAATCTTAAATCCCCTTCAGCAAGAGGGCCCACATGACAGCGCCGTTTAATATTCACACTGTATTTTAAAGCTTCTTGCCAAAGCAGAGCGAGCAGTTTGCTTCCTCCCTTCTGGAGCTGACTCTTCCTCTGAGCCGGAGGTCTCAGGTTGTCTCCTCGTCTTCACCCACAGATGGTGGTGTCACATGCCTGACAAGTGTCTCCTATAAAGAGCCGGTCCTGGCTGGTGTTAACTATTATCTCAGAAGCCGACTCACTGCTCCTAAAGACACACTAATTAATACTATTATCAAGTTACTTTGTGTAGTATGGAGCGGTTCGATAGTGAGGAACCCACAGAGGTTTTACTCCCCCATGTCTGCAATCCCCTTCCCCTACAAGGCGCTCGAAGTTATTGCTTTTTATTTTGTGTATTTACTTTTTTAAACTGTACCGTTATCACTTACCCCCCTGCTTTCATAGCATCGTTTTCAGCCCCAGCAGGCAGCAAAACAGCTCTAAAAATTCACTCCAAGGAGCAGCCAAACAAATAGACCCAAAGTTAGTGTTCTGCTGGTGAACTTATTGGAATTTTAAGCAGCTAAACAGCCTGATTATCCTCAGGAAAAACAAGAGAGGATGTTGGACTTGAATTCGTCAAGAAGCAGCTCTAAAAATAACACCGTGTCAAAACAGGTGGTAGCTGGCAATCATGTTCACCACTTCAGATCAATAAATGTCAGTGTTAAGTAAGAAATACCAAATCTGACTCCAAATCAGTTACAAACTAGGAGATCTTGATATCTTCTACTAAGATTCCAAACCCAAGTTTAATCCAAATGTGTTATATTTGATATTCATATTGCCTAAGCTGTTCATTCAATTCAGAATTTTGAATTTATAAGGGCAACAAAAGACTGTGTTTTACCCAGATTTCCATAACTAAAACCTCAAGCAATGTCTCTCATATCATTTAATCAGTATTTCATCCATATATCTCCCACATCCACGGCTCTGAAGTAAGAAATGGACTGCAAAAAAAAGTTGTGGATCTCAAAAAAAAAAATACCCCACTGAAATTACATTTTTCCTCTACTTTGAAGAGATCAGAGACCACATACTGTATGCTTCGCTGGGTAATTGCAATTTAGTGGAACTTCTAAAAATGGGGCACTGTGAATCTCGTCAAATCTCGAAGCTGAAGCAACAAAGTTCATTTTCTCCTCAAATCCACGTTAAATATGAGCTGAATGACGCTCTGATTACCATCTGTCTCTCCATGATCACCGCCGCCTCCACGGGCTGACGAGGCATTTCTTAAGACAATGTTTACTCTGTGCAATCACACACACACACACAGACACACACACACACACACACACACACACACAGACACACACACACACACAGACACACACACACATACTCACGCAGATAATTTGAATGTTACAACATGCTTAATAGATCTGAGATCACAACTCCAGCAACTGTGATTAAAAAGGGGCTGTTTTGTTTTATCAGCCCTCTCCGCTTCCCTTATCAGCTCATTTGCATAATTAACAGAGGCTGACGCTGTCCTTGTGAGCGACTGTGATTTGTCCTGCCTGAAACTTTGTCCTACTTCACTGTGTCACTGCAACCTGGTGCATGCAGCTGCAGGTGCACCGTGCTGCATTCAGGATCATACCTTCATACTCCGTTCTAAAACAAAGAAACAGCTGCTGATTACTGTTCAGTCCATGTTGGTACTACTTTTCATTCGATCGCCACATTTTAACATTTCTTCTTCCTAACTTTGAGATCTCAAACCCAGCTTTAATGTGAGCCCATCAAAATTCAATCACGTTACGCAACCCATCTCCAGCACACCCTGCTTCCATCAATAATGTTTTTGGATATCACGCTTTCAACAGTGATGATGTAAGATGCCCATCTCTTAATATTCATAAGTAACCCAAAGGTCTACGACAGATTGACTGAAATATTTAACATTTTACTGTATTTTCCCCATTTATGCATTAAGATGAAACCACTTCTGACTATTTTAACACATAATAATGAACACATTGTGGGTGATTCCTTGAAAAGTAAAGAGCAACAGTGTCATTGTGATCTGACACTGATAATGTAATATTCATACCTGAATAAATATAATAAAATACACATCTATAGAAAAGTATAGAGGTTTCAAATGGCCTGTATTGCAATTAATGACCCGTGTCGGCGTAATGCAAACAGCAAACGCTTCAAAGGCAGAAATGATATATTTTTGCATTTCCATATGCAGTTTCCATGGCTTCAGCAGCTATTTATGGAAGCTTAGTTATTAAGCTACAGGCCAATATTATAGACAATTGTGTATTTAGCTACAGCCTGAGGCCGGTTGTTTGTCCAAATTCAATACTGCACACTAATTATATGCAGTACTCTCATTGTCATAACGTGCTGATATAGCCGTCATTATGCAAAATCCAACACTTTCGTACTCACTGAGAGGAAATGACATACAAAAGAGCACCAATTATTGACTTCGGTATGTGATCACCAATAAAACTTGACAAATAGACATCAAAATATATTGATAGTTAGGAACCCTTCTTGCAGCTACAGGTGTTTCCTGATTAGTCCTCTTCTCACGACTGTGTGGGCGTGTTCAAGCTGGTTGATTGACAGCTGCTTCTGTCTCTTTTGTTATGTCGTCAGCGGGGTGCAGTTCAAGTCTTTATTACTGTTATTAGCCACCATATTTTGGGGACATCACATAAATTAAAAAGCAGCACCCAGCTGTAATCTGACGGGTGTAATTGGCGAGAAATTGAAAACACCTGTAAGTGCTCAAACCGAAAACACCACATAACTGCTTGAAAATCGTTTATGTTCATAACATAACAAAATCAATTCATTTAACAAGGATGTTATATTTTAAGTGTGCAATCACTTTACCGTATAGCAGGTCATAATGTTCACGACTGTGTCCCCGCCACAACCAGCACTGTACTCTTCATATTATATCTTTTTAAGCGGCACATTTGGCTCCGGTCCATCACATATCCCAGATTACATTTTGCTCAGGAATATAAGGCGAAGCATCTTTAAAGCACTCAGAAATGGGAATTATTCTCTCCAGCGAGATTCGTGTGTGTTCTCATGGCCTCACTTTGATCAGAGTTCATTTGAAATCAGACTTTTTTTTTAAATTGCAGCGTCCTGAAGGAAAATCCAATTAGGAATTTCTGTTGTGTACCATTTTCATATAATTAGTCTGCTTAATTACTGACAGGCAGGAAATTACTCCGACATACTGTGCACAACACTGAACATGTGTGTGTGTGTCATGTTTTCTAGATAAGGTCAGATGATGTAGGCTAGCACAGTCCCCGGGAAGGGAGGGAGACATTTTACTCGGTGATTTTTAGAAAAATGCTCCGAGGAAGGTGACTTGTGCCGCTGCCTGATGAGTAATCTGACTCTGCCTTTGTTTTCACCCTCTGCTAAAAAAAAATGCTGTCCTATGCTCTCTCTCTGTCTTTCCTAACAACCCACACACACACACACACACACACACACACACACACACACACACACACACACACACACACACACACACACACACACACACACACACACTTTTCCATGCATTGCCTGCATCTACTCTCCTAATTTCCCTTTCTCTCTGTGTGTGTGTGTGTGTGTGTGTGTGTGTGTGTGTGTGTGTGTGTGTGTGTGTGTGTGTGTGTGTGTGTGTGTGTGTGTGTGTGTGTGTGTGTGTGTGTGTGTGTGTGTGTGTGTGTGTGTGTGTTTCTCTGCAGGCTCGCTGACAGTGTCCATCACCGACATGCGTGCTCCGGTGGTGGGGGGGTCCGGAGGGGTCTACGCTCTGTGCTCGGCACATCTGGCCAACGTCGTCATGGTAACTGCCGTCATCTTAGCTTCCATTGTTGCGTCTAAAAGCTTTTTTTTTTTTTCAATGGAGACGAAATGTCAGAGCTATCCGAGCGGTGTGAGACTGACACCGCACCCTTACGTCTTTAGGACTCGGTTTGAAGTAATGTGACAAGCGTTTGACACTTTATCTGACATCTCTTTACCTCTTTAATTCATCTAACAGTGTCTTCATCTTCTAGTGTTTTACATTTGTTTCTCTCTCTTTACTTTTGCTGGAACAATATAAATGTCGCCTCTGTTGGACTTCTGATTCTGATACCCAACGCGATTTTACGCACAAATGTTCAAGCACGGTTTAAAAACATTTCATGAGCAACTGCAAACTTTGCACACACAGCAAATAACACATCTAAATTGGCTACAACTTATATTTTCTTTAGATTTGATCTTTTTTTGGAGGCTTTCCCTGCTACGGAAGGATCACATTGATGTGATAAATTGATTTTATTGCCCGGCATCTAACGGAAAAGTGCTTACATATTCCATGTGAACTCTTTGAACTCTGTTGATAAGTAGCCTACCCAACCCCTTCAACCACAACATGTTTTGCCTGTCATACTGTCAATGAATCTGAAGTAACTGGCATTATTAACACTGTTTTTATTATGTCCACTGGACAAACAAAACAAGCAGTGGATTCCCTTGATGCTGCTTTTTTTAAACAGTATTTATTTGTGTGTGTGTTTCTGTCACAAGGTTTACATGAGAAATGCCTTCCACATTCTCTCCAGCTCTCGAGGCGGTGTTACATTTGAATCACCTTAACTAATGTTGCTGTTCACTGTTGGCAGCCGAGACGCCAGCAGGATAGAAATCAAAGTGCATCGACGGGCCCAGAGCAGAGTAACTGTAACTGTGCGCTCGTAGCCGCTAACAGACACAGTATGTGGTGTGTTGGGCTTGATGCCTGTTTGTAGTTGCGGAAATCCTTTAAGGCACGTCTTAGCTGTGCTCTGATGAGGAGTATTTTTCTAGTTTTTGTTTTTGAAGAAAAATCTCGTCAAGTCCTGACCCAGTAAATTCCCAGCCATCTGCCATCAAGCATCATCATCCGCTCTATGAAGTTCCTAGCGCCGCCGCGGACGTGACTCCCCAGAAGTCATGCGGCTCTTGCCAAAGTGTCAGAATCTATCTTGGAAGTCAGTCGTGCACAAACTCAGTTTTTGGCACTGCACATACATCTGAAAATCTTTCATTTTGTAAAAGAAAAACTAGATCTTACTGGTAGTTTTTGTTTTGTTTGTATATATTTGTTTCCTCTGAACAGCGAGCACTTTTTTTTTTGACTCTCTGAATGATTCCCTCACACATGTACGTCAGATCACCTCAGCAGTTTTCCATCTCAATGTCAGCAGTGCGATGTGTTACAGACCGAATGGATTGGCTGTCGCTTGGTTTAAGATTTGCTATTCCACACATTTGGGAGTGGTGGCACGTGAAAAGCAAAGTGCCTCCCATCAGAGAGCAGCACACGCACAGCCCTGTCCTCCTCCTCCACGATATTAATCATTTATTTGTGGAAATACTGTGTCATTGCAAGCACTGCAACTCCTGGCTTGTTTTAAATGTGTGGTCACGGCAGGTTTTATTTATGTTCTCCTCGGCCTTTAATTTTGCATGCATTCCCCATTTATTGTTGTGGTGTGGGTGAAGAGGAGAAACACTGACCCTGGGTAATATTCCCTCAACTTAAAGGGGAAATTTCCCCCAAAATCAAAAATAGAAAAAAATCCTTTCACCTGTAGTGCTATTGATCAGTGTTTGAGCTCTATAAATGTCAGAAATCAGTTACTCAAGATATTTTGCTGACCTGGTTGTGAGCAGGAACTATTTTTATTTTTACCTAAATATGACGAGTGAGCACGTCTTGAAGAACACTTACTTCTGGGGGTGATAAAGTTGGTGGGTGTAGTTTGGCAGAATGAAAAATGTTCCTAAATGGTCTGTGGATTATCTTGAGAAACTGGGTCATGATTTCTGAAATGGACATTGCTGTTGAGTTTCAGAAATGTACTTTCTTTAGGCGCCTTGAGCACCACGAGCTGAATGTGTGGTTTGATTATATTCAAGAGAAGGTAGAAACTCTCCAACATTCGGACAGTTTTCATTTATAAATCACACTGCAGGTTAGAGATCATTCATTTTTATTTTTGGGTGACCTGTCCCTTTATGAAACATGGGATTGATACAGTTGTTCACCCTTTGGGAGTTGATGTTTGATTCTCATTCAGGATGCCATTGGTCTGTTTCCCCCAAAGAATCAGAATGGCTATTTATCGGCCTGTATTCCCCGAGTGTTAAATAATCTAAGCTCTAATTAATGGAGTGCCACTGGGCTGGAACGAGTAAGTGGAGAGCAGCCAGGTGTGTAATCGCGTCGGTGTGTAGTGTAAGTGTTTCCCCCTCTCTCTAAGGATATAGATTGTTTTCCTTTGAAGTCTAAATATGTCCAGAGGATAGAAATTGAGGCGTTCCTACTCAGGCTGATAATATGCTCTCACACACACACATATATAAATAATGGTTGTTTGTGTCGTGTTTGTTTACGCTGACGATGCACTTTTGTGTTGCAGAACTGGGCCGGGATGCGTTGTCCATACAAGCTGCTCCGCATGATCCTGGCTCTAGTCTGCAGTAAGTTACCCCTCATTTTCCTGTTCCCATTGTTGCTATTTATGTTAATATAATAGCTCAATCATTGAATAGGG